>NW_020227514.1:221232-242390 GCF_003070985.1 Temnothorax curvispinosus
TGGTAAGCATTTTAATCAAAAAATTAAATTTGCAAATTTGAATTTTTTTTGCAGCCGCGAATTTATCACCAAATCAGTTTGGCTTTAGAAAAAGGAGGTCAACAACTGACGCACTTTCTCTCTTCAAGAAGACTGTACTGGATGCCCGCGCCGATGGAAGAGTGGCTTTTGCCATCTCTCTAGATATAAAAAAACGCGTTTAAGGGGATGCTGGAGCCGTAGCCGAACTCGATCGGCGTCGGTAAAGAAGACCGGCGAACTATATCTGTCCTTGTATAGACAAAGATATAGACAAGGATAGCACGCTACATTGCACGCACACATACGCACGATGCACGTCGACATTATACTTTTATATTACGCTTCCAAATCTTGATTTGGAGGGTTTATCGATGTCTTTCTTGTTGTGCAATTCGGGGGAACTTGTTTTCGCGTTCGTACCAATGGTATATCTCTTATATGAAATACATCTTGTGACGAGCTGACAGCTCGCCGCAACTCGAAACGCCATATTGGGATAAAAGTAGGATAAGGAAATCTGTACTTCCGTAATTTTTTCTCGTTTTCTATATAAAATCAGAGTTTCCCCGAATCATTAATGTATGTACTGCAATTCTGGAGAAGGATTTTTAATTCTGTCAAATTAATACGACGCTACGTGCCGACAAAAAATGCCGGTAAAACAGACGGCTCCAGCATCCCCTTAATTCTATTAAACTTAAGGCTATTAGACGAGCTCTCCGCGTTAAGGGCTTCCCTCCATACTTGCGCCGCATTGGGGAGGCTTATCTTTCGAATCGCAGGATAAGGTATGTTACACCTGACGGCACTCGTCGCACCAGAAGGGTCAACAGGGGGGTTCCACAGGACTCTGTGTTGGGACCCCTGTTGTAGAACGTAGCCTTTGACTACGTGTTAAGAACACGGCTTTTTGAGGGTTGTCGTCTAATATGCTACGCAGACGACACCCTCCTTATCGTCGAGAGTGACGATTATGACTCTGCGTGTGAACTCGCGATTGAGTGCCTTGAACGCTTAATTATAAATATTAAGTATCTGGGCCTTGAGATCTCTTGGGGGAAGACAGAGGCTATCTTTTTCGGGGGGCGTCCGAAAGATCCGAGCTTCGAGTTCGAGGGAAGCGTTATCCGTATCAGCAACCAAATAAAGTATTTAGGAGTTATAGTTGACAGCCGCTGGAAATTCTGTGCTCACTTTAAATACGTGGCTACCAAGGCTACCAAGATGAGTAGGGCACTTTGTGGAATTCTCCCCAACCTGCGTGGACCGGTAAAAAACAAACGCCGACTTTATTACACCGTAATACTCTCCGTAATACTTCCGCCCCTACATCTGTATGTGGCTTTTCTTCGGCGGGTTTATCTACGCCTTTGCGAGCTAAAAGAGTTGGGTACCTTCAACGCGGATTCCCCGAAAGAGGAGCGCGCTGCTAAGCGATTAGAAATGCACAGACAGTGGACCGAGCACATCCGGGATCCACGTTTGCCAGGGAAACGTACGAGGGACGCCATCGCATCCAATTTCGACGTATGGTTTAACAGACGTACTGGCTTCCTAACTTACAGGATGACCCAACTGTTAACGGGTCATGGATGCTTTTCCACTTTTCTTTACCGTATTGGAAAAGATGATAGCCCGGCATGCAGGTATTGCTGTTATGCGAAAGACTCGGCTGAGCATACGCTCGCAGCATGCCCCTTTTGGGGTGTCGAAAAGAGCGAGCTTACGGCGGTCCTTGGACATGATTTGACTTTAGCTACAATCATAGCCAAGATCTGTGACGCAAAAGACGCCTGGAAGGCGTTTGCTGTTTTTGCGGAGCGCGTGATGACGAAGAAGGAGGAGGACGAACGCGGGAGATAACTGGACGTCCCGGAAATGCAGACGCGGGCAACGCGCGATGATGGCTCGATGTCTCGACGACTTTGTTTATATTGGCGTGCGTCACCATTATGGTGAGTTTGCGTTTATCGGAGTTTACTCGGGGTGCCCTTTTGGGGGTGAGTGGGCGCCGGTTGGGCGCGGGCTTGCCTCCCCTAGGGTCCGGTGCGTGGCTGGAGTCGGAGTTGGTTTTACCATGCAACGTGGGAGAAGCGGAAGTGCGTCCCGCCACCGCTTCGCGCCGACTCTGGGATACGTTGGCGACGTTCCCGGATCCCTGGGGGGTTGGTGGCTCAGGGGCGATCGGTGCCTGTTCTCCCTCTGGGGGTTGCCGGGAGCTCCCTCTCTTTCCTTTTCCTTGTCGGCTTGCCTTTTAATTTGTTTGTCAGGGAGATGGTCGTCTTTGGCTGCAGGGTCCTCCGGGGGTTGACCGGCCGTGGCTTGCCGCTCGCTGCTGTTTCGGCTCCTGCCCCACTGGAAACAGTGGGTGCTGGAAGCCTTTTGTAGCGGCGGACCTCGGTGGGTCGTCCCCTGGTGGGTCTCCGTGGTTCGGTGGCTCTTCTCCCTGTTTATGTTTATGTTTCCGCGCCCTCCCCTTGCGCTCTCTCCTACGGGGTGGGTCTAGGTGAGGGGCGCGGTTTTACTCTCACCAAGAGCCCTCTGCCTTGGTCAGAGTCCGTTGGATCCGTTGTGCCGGATCTTTTATCGGTGGTGGGATGTTTGTTTCCCCGGTTATCAGCTGGCTAGTCCGTGTCTTGTTTCGCGTGGAACTCCTCTACCCGGGTAGGGAGTTTCTGTTCGTTTTGTTCGTGCATGTCCTGTGACCATGTACGCCTTCCTGGGGGTGTAAACTTCCCTGGGGAAGCGATCTCCGCAGCCGATGAAGAACTCCCCAATGATGTCTCTGCCTTTGCAGACTCTATCATGGGGACTTCCAAGATGGTCAAATAGTTTGGTGTTTCTGCCAACTACTCGACTAGGAGACCGTCCTTCCCTCTGGGAATAAGCACCCCTATTTTGACCTCCCGTGTGTCTCTGGTCTAGGGTTTACGTTATTTGTCGCCTCGTGCGTGGGGCTGTTGTAGCACGTGAAGAAATACCTCGTGTGTCCCGCGTGTTGCAATTATAGTCCTTTGTCCTGTGTTTGGGAGAGTGTTTTTAGTGGGTGCAAGCCCCACATACCCTGACAGCCGAGGTCAGGAATGCGTCGAGACATTTTCACTCTTCCACCGAAACAAAAAAAATCAAAAGACCATCAGGCTCCTGCGCGAGCTTGTACTTTAAACACAATCATAGTTTCAACTTGCTGATCTATATAATACACTTCACACCATTCCATTTTTATCCCGACATTCAGAACGTCAAGCCTCTTTTCCTAGAACGCACTCAAAAACTGAGAGAGCACGCCACCTCGTTCTACACGGATGGCTCTAAGGACGACTCGTTGGTGCTGCTGTCTACTCACCAGACCTGAACTTGGAAATACTTCACAAGTTACCAGCCAAATCTATCATCTTTTCGGCTGAACCCTGGGCAATCTATCAAGCGTTTATCGTCACCCTGCAACTGAACCTAGAGAAGGCCATCATTTTCTCAGACTCAAAAAGCGTCTTAGAAAACGTCTGTTCGAATGCAACTAATCGACAAAACTACATAATCCCACGAATCAAAGAAAAGATATCTCAGCTCTCTTCCAGAAACACCGATATTCAATTAGTCTGAGTTCCCGCCCATCAAGGGATTACGGGTAACGAAATCGTAGACAAACTAGCCAAAAAAGCTTCTAGAGAGGGTTCCTGAATTCAAAATCCCACACAGCGATTTTTTCTCGGTTGCCAAAAACACCTTACGCGTTCAAACCAATGAATTCCTCCGCTGTCGCGGTTCTTTCAAAGGCGTCCACTTTTATAATCACTTTCACACAAAATAACCGACCGTGGTTCCACAAAAAACCTTTCAAAAAAAAAAGAAACTGTACTGGTTAACAGATTGCGGGCACTACAATTTAAACCATAGCCTAGCCAGAATAGTTATTTGTGTAACAAGTGCGGGAATATCTCATTCCTGCACGGGTTTGAGTGGGGAATTTCTCGCGTGGGAAATTGGCTATTTGTCGCACAGATAGCGCGCGCGGAATAGGCAATTTTCCACGCACCTGTGATATAAAAAACATTATCCTAAAGATATCCTTTTTTACTTAATCAATCCTTCTAGCCAACTTGTCTGTCTTCTTCTTGCAACCTGCAAATTCATGGGCCTCGAACCTTAGCTTTCCCCCCACGTGGGAGCGGGAACTGCCAGCGCCAATCAGACGTCAATTCCGGCTGGATTTGCGCGCCAGCAGTGGTCATGAACGGACGTGTCGCTTGCATCAGTCCCGCTCGAATATTCTATCGCGTTCTCTCGCGTAAAGTGTGCGTTCAACTTGAGTGACGGATGATTTTTGCCGTCTTATATAGTGCGTATTTGGCAGCGGTTGCCAGATTTCTTTTTCTCTCCGTCGTACGCGCGTGAATCGTCAAAGTACCGCGCCCGCGACAAGCATGCAGGAGGCTTCGGCCTTTTGCAATAGCAAAGAGGGGAAAATCCCGGGGAAGTTTTCTCGGACTTCCTCTCCATACAATCGTGACTCGCTCAACCATGAACATCGGCGTTCCTGCGATCGCCCGCGGTCTCGCGATCGATCTCGTTCGGCATCGCGTTCTCGTTCGCGTTCGCGCTTGCGCTCACCCACCGCCATTACCCTGTCCTTTTCTCTTCCCCTCCATGAAAAATTTGAGGCTTTCGCTAAAAATAATGATATTGCTAACCTCGTAATGAACGCAGATGTTTCTGGATCGCAATCAGATTCATTTAGCAGCACAGATTTCTTTCCCCCGACATACCCAACCACGCGCAATAGTATTAGTGAATCCCCCTTGACCTCCGTTACGCAATCTAACAAAGAGCAGCCGCCGAGCCCATGGATGTCGACATGCCTGCGAGCAGAAAGTGAGCGGCCAACGATCCGCGTAACGATCCGGCAAGTAAAAGAAAGACGCTAAGCCATCGAACCAAGATAACATTGATATTCACAATTCCAACCACAATGTGAAATCTAATTCGGCATCTTTGTCCGCGATACATAAATTGGTAAACGCGCGATATTCTTCTGCAGATAGAAAGCCGTACATGTCCGCACGCTAGATAGCGATCCGGCTCTGGATCCCAAACTAGCTAATACCCACCCTCTATTTATCGGTGGCACCCTTATGCAAATTGTAAAAACCGGTCTCCTTGAAGTAAAAAAGATTAATAAGGGCCATGTAGAAGTAACCCTTGCGAGCTCAGAAGCCGCGAACAGGCTCGTTGACGATCAATCTCTTGCATCACATAATCTCAAAGCTTTTATTTCCTCTTATAAAACTTCTAAAATCGGAATAATTAAAGATATCCCTCAATCTCTACCGATTGAAGATCTGCTGGGTAACATAGAATCTTCACCCAAACCTTACGAAGTGCATAGGCCTAACCGTCGAGTGAAGGACGGCAACTCGTACAAATACGAGCCCTCGCGTACTGTATGTATAAAATTTGCTGGTCAAACCTTGCCGAGGTCAGTTTCCATCTTCAAGGTTAGGCATTCAGTCTATCCTTATATCCCTAAAGTTAAAATTTGTTTCTCCTGCTTCAGAGCAGGCCACATTAGCAAAACGTGTAAAAGCAAGCCCAGATGCGTTTACTGTGGCAAAGATAAACACGATCAGGAGATGGAATGCCCCGACAAGCAATCACCGAATAAATGTAAATGTATCAACTGCGGCGGTCCGCACCTCGCGAAATCGTTTGATTGTCCTATTATTATTAATTTGAAAAAAGCCTACGCCATTGCCGCAGCCGAAAATCTTCCACTATTCGAGGCAAAGAATAAAGCTAACGGGTCGCTTAATTCACTAAGTACCAACTCTGACAACATATTTGATTATGTCAACTTCCCAAATTTTTCGTCTGCAAAGGACAATATACAAGGCCCCTTTCACCTAACTGGATCCACCTTTGTGTCTCGCAATCCTTTCTCCATTTTGCAAAACTATCAAACTGACGGTCCCTCTTTTGCTCCTATGCCGATGCGCTTCTAAAACGCCCCCGAAATTCTTCGACCCCTCCGCGCTTGGCTTCTCCACGCTTTCAAGCTCATTCCTCTCTTCTGTTTCTTCTCAATACAACAAATCCCGTCACGCTTTCTCGCTCGAACATCGTAACGCTTTCTTGTTCCCGAACGGAAGAAATTTGGACTTCCGCTCTCCCGTCAGCGCAGAGATCACTCCGTCCGGAGACCCAACCTCGAGCAACACCACTTCCGACGCTTGACCTTCTCCAAGACGACTTCTTCTCCATATAACCAACTAGAAGTATTTAAGTACATTATCAATATCATAGCGAGCTCAAATACGCATTGACCACTTTCGACCCTTTATTTACAAATTTCGCACCTGGGGGAGCAGGTAACCCTCCCCCCCCATGACATCTTTACTTTCAAACTGTTCTATCCCTTACCACCATGCGAATCTTATCTCCAACCTTCGCAAACAATAAGCCGAATCCCACTGCTATAGGCTCCATGAACATTTGCCAATAGAATTGTAGAGGTGTATCCAGTAAAATTCCGGAAATTAGGGCTATAACCCACAGTTATGATATTATTTGTTTGCAAGAAACTTTGTTAACACATAAGAAACTTTTTAACATTAAGGGCTTCAATAATATAAGATCGGATGCGGACATTAAAGGCTCTAGAGGGGTATGCACCCTCATTCGAGAAAATTATTCTATTTCTATTTGCGACGTTTCGAATTTTGCCCATCCGTCGGTAGAGTTAGTTGCGGTCACTGTGCTATTCATGAGTCAGGAACTTTTTATCTGCAATATTTACCGCCATACAGGCCAAGACACTCCGACCTGTTTTTATGAAAATTTTTTCAACCTTGCCCAGCAATACAGGTTCATTTTGCTGATTGGCGATTTCAACGCACATTATCCAGACTGGCATGACAATAAAACGGATAAAGCCAGTGAAATCATCGCTGCTGCCATTGCAGACTTCGATCTCGTCATCCTAAACGACGGAACTCCTACCTTTGTTAACTTTTCTTCCAACGTCAACTCGGTCATTGACCTAACCATAGCTTCACTTAATCTAGCCGCCATTAGCATCTACGACTGCGAAAAGGACATCGACTTGAGAGGCAGCGATCACCTTCCCATCATCACACGCATCAACTGCCCGGTAACGCCCAAACCAAATTTTTCCTACAAACTCAAGCTCAACAAGGATTCTCTCAAAACACTTACTTTGCTCTTAATCAAGGAAAAGCACAATGTGGAATCTATAGATTCCAATAACGCCACGGAAGCATATTCTCAGTTTATTCACGTCAGAACGCAATCAGAACCTGCATTGCGTCGGCCCTAGGGAGAAAAGACATTTCCCCTTCGAGCTTTCCGTCCAAAAGCAAAAGATTTCCTGCACCCTGGTGGAACGAAGATGTGACAAAGCGATCAACGAGCGCAAAGCTGCAGCAAAGAACTTTAAAAATTGCTATTCTTTTGAAAACCTACTCAAATATAAAAGAGCTGTAGCTGCAGCGAGAAGAACTCTGAAGAAACAAAAAACCCAGAGTTGGAAGGAGTTGTGCGGCAAATTTGACATGAAAACCCCAATTCAGCAAATATAACGTTTTGTCAAATCCTTCAAAAACCACAAGCACGCAACTCGCTCTAATAACGACACTCGGGAAGAAGAAAAGCTGATCCGAACGGCCATAGCGAAACTTTGCCCACCATCGTGTCCTCAGAAAGACCCCTCCCTCACGGAAATGCTCAATAAGGATTCTGTGAATCCGGAGAGATTCACCACGTGGCTAGACAGACCAATTTCAAAGGAAGAAATCCACACTGCTTTGAATTTCACTAAGAGGAAAAATTCAGCTTCAGGTCTAGATCAACTAAACCATCTTATTTTGTCAGCACTACCAGAGTTTCTCTGAGAAAAATTTCGTAAAATCTTTAACAGCCTTCTACAATCCGGCTCCTTCCCGGAGGATTGGTGCACGTCCCTGATTATTTTTATCCCCAAGTCTGATGGCAAAGGGGAAAGACCCGTTACACTCATCTCATGTGTCCTTAAGGTTATGGAGAAATGCCTTTATAACCGTTTAAGATGGCACCTTGAACATAATGATATACTGGCGGACTTCCAACTCGGATTCAGAAACGCGAAGTCTTGCTTGGACAGCATAGTCACACTAACCAACGACATTAAGGCAGGATTCCTTAGAGGGGAATACACAGTGGCAGCATTTTTGGATATAGACGGAGCCTTTGATAACGTGCTCCCTCATTTACTGAGGGAGGATCTGTGCAGCGCTGGAGTTCCGGCCCACTTCCGCAAATTTATCCTTAACCTCATTGGAAGCAGACACATTTTCTACATCCAGAATGGCAGTAAAATCGGCCCTCTATTTGCCAGAAAGGGCACCCCGCAAGGCTCGATACTTAGCCCAACGCTATTTAATATATATATTAAAGATATCGTCAAATTGATCAATAAAGATTGCAAAATACTCCTGTATGCGGATGACATAGTCATATACTCCACTAACAAAAACCTTTTCAAGGCTATCCTAAGTATCAATGAATCCATACAAAAAATCACGGACTTTCTCTTAAATAAAGGCCTCTCCCTCTCTGCCACTAAATCGCAGGCAATGATCTTCACACGCAAGCACAAAACACCCCTCTTTGTGCCAGATCTAATTATCAACGACAGTCCTCTACAATACAGCAAAGTGGTAAAATTTTTGGGTGTCATGATTGACACCAAACTCAGCGGCAAACCCCATTTCGAATATGTTATCAGTAAGTGCAGAAGAGCTCTCAACGTTCTGAAGGTTTTGGCTGGAATATAGTGGGGCGCACACCCGCAACAACTTTTGACAATCTACAGGGGCATCATTCGTAGCAATATTGACTATGGGTGTCAGGTCTTCCCACTCTATGGCAACTTGACTGTTTTTGAGCAACTGCAGCGAATCCAGTATAAAGCCATCTGTACGGCATTTGGTTATAGGAGTCCACCCCATTAACATCTTATTAGACGAAGCCAAGGAGCCTCCGCTGCAGTTCAGATTCACATATCTCACCTCTAAATTAGTCAAGAACATCAGTCAAGAATTTAGCTC
The DNA here is from genome assembly GCF_003070985.1 of Temnothorax curvispinosus. Lineage (NCBI taxonomy): Eukaryota > Metazoa > Arthropoda > Insecta > Hymenoptera > Formicidae > Temnothorax > Temnothorax curvispinosus. The sequence goes on from NW_020227514.1 coordinate 230,355, forward strand.
GGTGACCATTAGCTTGGATGACCTAATTACGACTACCAGATATCCCAGCCGACACGAAAAAGCCTGCAAACACATTCCTTCCTACAAACACTTCCAATCCATCCTAGGCAAAACCGAAAGAATACATTGTTCCTTCAATTCACTAGTTCACATTATTCGCTACACTCCCGTCCATTTCCACCCTGATATCCAAAACGTCAATTCAGTCTTCCTCGAACGTACTCAGGCTCTAAAGAAGAATGCGATTTCTTTTTATACAGACGGCTCTAAAGACGACTCACGTGGGCGCTGGCGTATACTCGCCCGATCTGGATTTCCAACTGCAACACAAACTGCCAATTGAAACCACCATCTTCTCGGCTGAAGCTTGGGCTATCCTTCAAGCGCTTTTGGTCATTGGGCAATTGGACCTCAAGAAAGTGGTAATATTTTCGGATTCCAAAAGCGTCTTGGACAACATATGCTCGAACGCCACTAATCAACAGAATTACATTATACCTCGTATTAAAGAAAAAATGTATCAGATCTCCTGCAGAAATATCAATCTTCAGCTAGCCTGGATTCCCTCCCACCGAGGAATCACGGGCGGATAAAATAGCTAAAGAAGCCTCTAGAAGGGGCGACGTTCCTGACTTTAGAATACCGCACAGTGACTTCTATTTGATATTTAAACGTAAACTGCGCGAGCTAACTAATGAATACCTCCGGTGTCGTGGTTCCCACAAAGGCGTCTATTTTTACAATCATTTTCATTCGAGTAAGGACCGTCCATGGTTTTATAAAAAGCCTTTTAGGAGAAAAAAGATAGTATTAGTCAACAGACTGCGTAGCGGATATTACAATCTGAATTACAGTTTAGCCAGAAAAAACATCATAGACTCTGGGGCATGCCCTTGCGGCAACCCCATCCAGGAAATTAACCATATAATATTTGCTTGCGAACTGTTTTCCGAGAAAGCCTCCTATCTACTCAAATATATTAAAGAAAATTTTCCTCACTCCCTCAAAGACATTCTCTTTTTCTTGTCTAATTCTTCTCATCAATTCATTTGTCTCCTACTCGCAACTTGCAATTCCATGAAACTTTAACCTTAGTTCCCCTCCCGGCGGGAACGGGTATTGTCAGCGTCATTCGAGTACCGTTTTCGGCCGCGACACGCCGGGCGCGCGCCCGTCCGCGGAGGCCATCACCTGACGTCCTATTTGGTATCGACGCCCTCACGGCTTACAACAGAGACAAGACACGCCGCTGTGGCTCATACGACTATTGGTTCGTCCTGGCCATATTTGGAGCAGTACTGCTTAAAGGCCATTTCACAAGAAGAAGAAGAAGTAAATTCCGGCTGCGGGGCACCGCGCATACTCGCGAGGGCCGTCTCTCCACGCCCCATCTAGAATCGACGCCTTCTACGGCCTACGACGGTAAAAAGACACGCCATTACGGCTCTTATGGGGATTCGCGCATTCGTGCTTGAACCGTGGTAACGTGCGGACGTCGGTCGTTCCCTCTCCCGCGATCCTGCGCATTAGTACCAGTGCATTCTTGCTCCGGCTGATTTTACCTTGTGCCGCGCGGGTTTTATATAAAGTGTTTGGTGTATATTGCTCGTTTCCGAACATTATTCGCCGGTATTCCGGGTTTTATGACTTTTCGTACTTTATAGTGCTGTTTTCGCGAGTCTTTTCAACCGATACGAAATCCATCAAGGAGATACAGGCGGTTTTGGCCACGTACATTCTCATTTCCAGCGAGGCCACCCTCACTCAACAGAGGCTTTTTACATCATTAAATGAGTCCAACGACTTCACTTATCACTAGTAATCTCAATAGCGAGATTATCACGCACAACTTGCCCGTGAGCCCCGTCAACTCGACTATTATTCGTTCTCGCTCTCCGTCGAGAGAACGTGAACCCTCATCAAATTTTGATTACGACTCGGTTGATTCATTACAGAATTTGGAAACAATTATGGGAGGTAAAAATAAAAATAAATGTAATAAAACACGAAACTCTAAAGATTCGAGGGACACGGATGGCGCGATTCCCTCCCCCCCTCGTTCTGTCATTCCACGGCCCCATAGGCCCAACATGACCGTCCTCGACAATATCAGTCGCGCGCTTTCCACTTCCTAACATTGTCATTAACGAGAACTCAATCCGATATTGTGAAGTCGTTAAACTATGGGTGTATATTGATTACAAATTAAGTGGTAAACCGCATTTTACGCACGTCATAAGTAAATGTAGAAAAGCTCTTGGCATTATGACCGCCCTAGCCGGAGTTTGGTGGGGTGCTCATCCCCAACAACTTATGACGATATATAGAAGCATCATCCGAAGTAACATCGATTACGGATGTCAAGTCTTTCAGTTAGCTGGCAATCTTACCATCTTTGAAGCTCTTCAACACATTCAGTACAAGGCCGTCAGAATAGCATTTGAATATCGTTAATCCACGTCAATCAACGTGCTGCTAGACGAAACTAAAAAGCCGCCCCTGCAATTCAGATATAAATACTTAACGTCGAAACTGGTTCTTAAAAACATTGCCCAAGAATTTCCGGTCACTATCAGCTTGGACGATCTGATCTAATTACCAGACCTTTAAAAGCTTGTGAAAAGGCCTGCAAGTACATACCTTCGTACAAATTTTATCGAACTATTATTGGAAAAACGGAAATGATTCATCAGATGTCTCTCTACCGGTGTTTAATCACAGCTTCCGCTCCACGGTGCATTGCGGGAGAACGCCGTCACTTTCTATACGGATGGTTCTAAAGACGATTCAGGATTCTTAGGCGTAGGTATCTACTCTCCGGACTTGAAAATTAAAATTCGACATAAATTGCCAATGGAAACCACTATCTTCTCAGTCGAAGCTTGGGCTATATTTCAAGCTCTTATTGTTATTGGGCAACAAGATTTCGAAAAGGTCGTAATCTTCTCGGACTCTAAATGTTTGTTCGCGTCGCATACTCCAATATACACCAGAGACACTTGGATCACGGGTAAAGGGTGGCGATTGGAGCAGATGAGTTTTTGGAGTGCGTTGGAGTGAGTAGGAGCATGGTGGGGGCGTGCGACGCAAACAAACCTTAAGAGTGTCTTAGAGAATATCTGCTCAAACGCAACGAAACAGCAGAACTATATAATTCCCTAGATTAAAGAGAAAATACTTCAACTCTCTACCAGGGCTGCGTTCGAAAACGTCACCCGAGTGCACACGAGTATACTTCCTTCTCTTTCTATCTCAGCGAGTTAGAAGAAAAAGGGAGTATACCCGTGTATACCCGGGTGACGTTTCCGAACGCAGCCTTGAGGAACTGACCTTCACCTAGTATGGATTCCGGCCCATAGGAATATCTCCGGTAATGAGATTGCAGACGTAACTGCTAAAGAAGTTTCTAGGAAAGAATACACTTCTAATTTCAGAATGCCACATAGCGATTTTTACTCTGTTGCGCGCGATACCTTCCGAAAACAAACTAAAGAATTTTTCCGTTGTCGTGGTTCGTTTAAAGGTTTTTCTACAACCGTTTTCACATAAATAATAATAAACCATGGTTTTATAAGAAACCGTTCAAGGATAAAGAAATAGTTATTATTAACAGACTGCGTAGTGGGCATTATAATTTAAATTACAGCTTAGCTAGAAAAAACATAGTTGACTCCGGAGCCTGCCCTTGTGGCAACCCAAAACTGGACATAAATCATGTCATTTTTAATTGCACTTTATATTCTAGTAAAGCTTCCTATCTAACTAAGTATATAGGGGAAATCTTCCCTCATTCACCCAAAGATATTTCAGCAATCTTATTTTTAAGCAATCCCTCCCATTAATTTATCCGTCTCCTTCTCACAACTTGTAAATCGATGGATCTCCAACCTTAAGCCTCTCTCCATGTATGGAGCGGAGATCGTCAGCGCCGCGTATGGGTCGAGCGCGGCCGCGGCGCAGCGCTCGCGTAGTTCGCGTCCGATCACCATGTAATGGAGCCACCTATGGCCTTCGACTTTGATACGAAACGCCGCTCACGGCTTTTACGACAAATGGTTCGTCCTGGCCATTTTTGAGCTGTATAGCTCGTAGGCCAATAAAAAAAGAAGAAGAAAAAGCGCGCTTTCCACCTCGCCACGTGCGGTGTCAGATAACATCACGTGTGTTAACAATGACCCTGAGCAAAACAATACGCTAAAAGACCAAAACAACGACACCGCGCCATTATCTAATAATACGTCGGTTGATCTCGATAAAGATAAAAATTCCCTCGCGGATCCTATTATGAAAATTGATCCCATCAGCGAGGCGAGGAGGGGTGTTAAACCCGTAACCGACGTTTTGTTCCCCGGAAAAAATCTCCCGGAAATCAGTTCCCGGAAAAAATTTCTCCAGAAAAATCTCCCCATCAAAAAATCTCCCCCGGAAAAAATCTCTCCCGGAAAATATCTCCCCCGGAAAAAATCTCCCCCGGAAAATATCTCCCCCCGAAAAAAATTTCCGTGCCCAGCAAAAACCGAGATGCCACATGGGTTTACAACTTTCCACGTGTGAAAAGCCCACGCATATACCTTGCAAGACAACTTTTCTCAAGAAGTTTAACGCAACCAGCAAAGCGCAAATAAATTAAAAAAGTCGTCGTGACTAAAAACAAAGACAATAAATACATAACTCATGATAATTTAATACAACGAAAGATTGACAGCAACATTCCTCAGGATTTTCAACGCATCCAACAAAGCGCAATTAACATAATACAATCGGCGTAACTAACAACAAAGATAAAGGTATAAATGTTTACAATTAGGGCCTGACCTCCGATGACCTTGACCTTGACATATGTTGTCAAGGTCACCCTCCTGAGTGACCTTCAGAAGGTTTTAGTCGGGGGTCGCTTCTCATTAAAAAGTTATAAACAAAAAAAGTTTCAAAAATATAGCAGTTATTTTAAGTACTGAGAGGCATAAACGATTAATATTACGTTTTTCTTTAAAGCAGAGAATACTTTATTTCACGAGAAAGTCGCTGCTTTACCAAAACACAACATTTAAAGCAGTAAATTGTTGATAAATTGAAGTCTTTTTGTTAAAGCAGAGAATACTTACATGGGTTAAATGACGCGCTTCAAACAGTTGAACACTCAAGTGTAACCGTGTAATACATAATGTAACTTTAAACATTCGAAAACTATTTTAAAGCGCGTCATCTAACCAATGTTGCGCGGAGGTTGTGCGCCTTGACTTTTGTGTGAGACTCCGTTTGAACGCGAATCAATCGCAAACGGACTTGTACACGCGCGCGCGCGACACCCGTGTACAAGTCCGTTTGCGATTGATTCGCGTTCGAACGGAGTCTCACACAAAAGTCAAGGCGCACAACCTCCGCGCAACATTGGTTAGTTGACGCGCTTTAAAAGTATTTAAGTGTTTAAAGTGCTAAACTAACCTATATATGCCAGAGTTGGGCACATTTTATTCGAATAACGAATTAAGAATAAATTATTCGAATAAAATATTCGAATAAAATTTCATTCGTATGTGTCTCATTCGTAACATAGTCAACTACATTTTATGCGGATAAATCTTCATTCATAACGTGACGAATGATTTTTCATCCGAATAAATCTTTATTCATAAAATACGAATAAAACTTTATTCGAATAAATCTTTATTCGGAATTTACAAATAAATTTTTATTCGAATTAATGCTCAATCGTACGAGACGAATAAAGTTTGATTCGAATAAATACCAGTATGTCTTATTTATGTCTCAAATGTTGGCGCTCACGCCGCTCGCTTCATCAATAACAATAACTATCGTACAAGCGTTTGACCGTGTAACGGTCACCATGATATATCCAGTATTACTGTTTTGGCTTTATTCGATCCAGAGTGGTGTTATTCTGTTGTCTGATGTGTGTGGATCAACGATCGACACACAAATTATAGTGAAGTAAAAATATTTTATTAATCGAAGGTAAGATATTTAAATTTGATTGTGGATAAAATCTCAGAGAATTAGGTTCAATTTGACGTGGAATACCACATATATGTTTTGCTTATTTTTATATATTATACATTGTTTTAGTTAGCATGGCTGAATCTGGAACAAACACTGTACCAGACTCTCACTCTCAGACAACGTCCTCGCCCTCGCAGATGAAACAATCTGAAAACGAAAATGATGGTGCGGATAATACCGAAAGTAGCAGAGATTCACCTTCAATGAATACAATCACCTCGAACATGGCAATCTTAGATGAAAATGTTGAGAAATAAGTAAATTTAGCTTAGTCATGTAAGGACATGTATAGGTACGACTGAGCGACACTGAGGGAGCACGCGACGAGCACGCAACGAGCACGTAAGCATAGATGGGGAAAAGGTATAGCGTCCGTTAGAAAGACACCACACAAGCGACGCGCGGTGCGAGCATACTCAGAAAGATACGAGACTCTCTCGAAGTCGACACGCGGTCGAGCGCTCCAGCGTAAGCGTATCATATACAGAATAAAGATGTATATAACGAATTAAATAGAAACTCGTTAATCCTCATCGTTTCATTAACTTCACCACTCCCGCACCATTGAACTTAACATGGTAGCAGAGCGTGGTTTCAATTAAAAGTTCGGGAAAGTTCCGTAATGGTTGTGGGAACACTTGGCAGTAAAACAAAAAGTGATTTACAAGTCAAAGAGGAATCAGCTGAAGAAAACGGAAGTGAGGATTATAGACGAGTCGACATGGCAGACGAGTTCAAGATGACGCTACCAATTTTTGATGGAAACGACTACAGTACATGGAAAAAAAGAATAACTGTATTTTTGAAAATGAAAAAATGCGAGAAGGTTATTCAACGAGAGAGAATCGACACGGAAAATGAAGCCACGTGGAATGATATGGACTTAAAAGCAATGAACTATATATATAGTGCTTTGTCAAATAGACAAATGGAGTTTATTAATGAAGAAACTACAAGTTATGAAATAATCAAGAAATTAGACAAACTATATGTGCGTGAATCAACCGCATTACAGATCTGTGTAAGAAATAAACTAGAAAGAATTAAATTGAAAGACTACACAGGAACAAGTGAATTTTACAGTGACTTTGAAAAACTAATAATTGAATTAAAAAATGCCGAAGCGACAGTGACTGAAAAGGAAAAATTAAATTACATGTTAAGAACGCTACCAAGTTCATTAAACCATATCGGAGATCTAGTCGACGTGCTACCCGAAGGAGATAGAACTGTGGATTACGTAATTAATAAAATTAAAATGTATGAAGACAAAGAAAAAGATGAAAATCAAAATTTAAGAAATAAAAGTGGAAATTCGAACGTATTCAAAAGTGAGATAAAAAAAGACAGAACGTGCTATAAATGCGGAAAGCAAGGACATTATCAGCACGAATGCACGAGCCAGAGCAGCGCGGGAACTTCTTGGAGAGGTCCGAGGGGAGGAGGACAGCAAGCGCGAGGAGGCGCGCGCTATCAGCCTCAGCAGCAACGAGACAGCAGCTACGGCAGAGGCAGCAGCGATTACCGAGGCCGAGGCGCAGGTCAACGAGGACGAGGCGGTCAACAACGGCAAGATCGTCACAGCGCAGACCAAGGAAGGATGACTTTCACAACAGAGGTAGACAATAGGGTAGGATATAACGTCGAGGTAAATAACTGCGAAAATAGAGTCGAATGGGTCTTAGATAGCGGATTTACGGACCATATAATAAATGATGAAAAGTATTTTGTAGAATCAAAGAGACTTGAAAATCCAATTAGTGTAAAAATAGGTGATGGTCGAACATTGAAGGCAACAAAAATAGGAAATATAGTAACTAAGTTCGTAACAAATTATGATGAAACAGAAGTAGAACTTAAAGATGTATTTTTTGTTAAAGAAATGGATAGAAATTTATTGAGTTTTGGAAAAATTGCTGATAAAGCTAAAATAATATCAATGGGAAATACGTCAAAAATTTATACACGAGAAAATAAACTGATAGCAGTAGCTAATAAAGTAAATAATTTGTATAAGATCAATAGCCTTGTTGAGAACAAACAAAATTATGTAACAGAAAATGTAAATAAGAATATGACTTTGAAAGAAAAGTATCATAGACTATTAGGTCACGTAAATTTCAAGTACTTGAATATTCTGAGTCAAAATAACTTAGTTGATGGGTTACCGAATAATTTAGAGAGCGATTATTTGAAATGCGGTACGTGTATACAAAATAAAATGACTAACACTAGTTTTGAAAATAATAGACATAGAGCAAAAGATATAGCTGAAATTATTCATGCAGATGTAAACGGACCGCATAGTATGTACATACCATAGGTTATAGGAGTGAAAGATATTTTCTAATTTTAATTGACGATTATAGTAAGGCTGGGAAAGTTTACACGATGAAAGAAAAAAGTGAAGTGTATGACTGTATTGTAACATATGTAAACCAATTAGAAAATCTAACTGGTAAAAGAATAAAGCGTTTAAGATGCGATAACGGGAGAGAATTTCTGAATAAAGATATATATAATTTTGCTAAAGAAAAGGGAATTTACATTGAGCCGTGCCCTCCGTATGTTCACGAGTTGAACGGAACTGCGGAAAGATACAATAGGTCGGTAATGGATTCGGCTAGATGCTTATTGTCCGATGCGAAAATACATAATAGATTTTGGCCAGAGGTAGTCAAGACGGCTGTTTATTTGAAAAATAAAACATTGGCAAATACATTTGAGAAAAAGACTCCGTATGAGATTATGATGGGAGAAAAGCCCGATATTAAGAATTTAAAATTATACGGAAGTAGAGTTTTTGTTAGAGTTCCGGAAATTAGAAGGAAAAGTAAGTGGGATAGAAAAGCTGATTTAGGAGTATTAGTCGGTTACGAAGAAGTAGGGTATAGAGTATTAATTAATAACAAAGTGATTGTAGCAAAACACGTAGATATAATTGAAGAAAATGTAAACTTAGTTGGATTTAAAGATAACGATGAAATTAATGAAAATGAGTCAATTCAAAACGAGATTAATCAGGAACTTCAAAATGAAAATGAGGAAAATGAAAATAATGAGCATGTGAATAACCTACCCAGTACTAGCGATACAAATTTACAAGTACTGAGAAGGTCAGAAAGAAAGAAAAGCCCTGTAAGCAGATATGGAAATCCAATAACAAACTGTGTTTATGTAAATTATGTTAGTGTAGACAATCCGGAAAATTATAATAAAGCAATAAATTGTAACGATAGCGATAAATGGCGAGAGGCTATGAATAAAGAAATCAAATGCTTAAATAAAAATTATACATGGAAATTAGTTGAAAAGCCAAAAGATAGAAAAGTATTAGATCTTAAGTGGGTGTATACAAAAAGGGCTGATAATAAATTTAAAGCGAGAATTGTAGTAAGAGGGTTTCAACAAAGAGAAGTGTTAGAAGATATATACTCACCAGTAGCGAGAACACAAACGTTAAAAGTTATGTTAAATCATTGTGTACAAAATGGATTAGCGATAGATCAAATTGATGTCGAATCTGCGTTCCTAAATGGAAAAATAAAATCGGAAGTGTATGTGAAACAACCTCAAGGTTACGATGATAATACAGGCAAAGTTTGTAAACTGGAAAAGGCTTTGTACGGACTGCGAGAAAGTCCACGAGCCTGGTACGAATGTTTAGACGAATACTTGAAAGAATTAGGATTTAAGCGTAGTAAAACTGATTACTGTTTATATTATATGGAGATTAATAGTGAAAAAATCTATTTGATAATCTTTGTAGATGATTTGTTAATTTGTAGTAGTAATCGGAAATTAATAGAATGTATTAAAAGAAAATTAGCAGCAAAATTTCGAATGAAAGATATGGGCCAAATAAAAACTTATTTGGGAATAAATATTGAGTATGATTGTGAGAAGAAAATTATGACATTAGATTAGAAAAACTATATTGAGTCATTAGCAAAAAAGTATGAAATTGAAAATGCGAAATTGTATGCTACCCCAATGGAGCAAAATTTGAAATGTGAACCTGCCTTATCAGTATCAAAGGATATAAAATATAGAAATTTAATTGGGGCCTTGTTGTATATAAGTTCAAGTACTAGACCAGATATTTGTTATTGCGTAAATTATCTAAGTAGATTCCAAAATTGTTATGATCAAAGCCATTATAAGTACGCCTTAAGAGTATTAAAATATTTATATTATACTAAAGATTTAAAATTAAAATTTGAGAAAAATGCAAATTCAGATATATTAGATTGTTGCGTTGATGCTGATTGGGCAGGAGATATAGTAGACAGGAAATCCACGACGGGATATGTTATAAGAATGTATGGTAATACTATATTTTAGAAATCAAAAAAACAAGATATTGTAACGAAATCGTCGACAGAGGCAGAGTATGTAGCCTTGTCTGTATGTGTGAGTGAGATAAACTTAATTAGAGAGTTATTGAAAGATTTTGGAATAGAAATCAAAAACCCGGTAAGAATTTATGAGGATAATGCTGGTGCGATTAGTATAAGTAAATATGGAAATCTAACAAAAAATTCTAAGTATATAGAAACACATTATCATTTTATTAACGAGAATTATTTGAAAGGAAAAATTGATGTAATTAAAATAGATTCAGAAGAAAATCCAGCAGATATCTTCACCAAGTCTTTAGGGCGAATTAAATTCGATAGGTTTAGAGAGAACTTAAAGTTATGTTAAGAAAATTATATAGTGTAAAATGATAAGAAAAGTTAAATTTAAGGAGGCGTGTTGAGAAATAAGTAAATTTAGCTTAGTCATGTAAGGACATGTATAGGTACGACTGAGCGACACTGAGGGAGCACGCGACGAGCACGCAACGAGCACGTAAGCATAGATGGGGAAAAGGTATAGCGTCCGTTAGAAAGACACCACACAAGCGACGCGCGGTGCGAGCATACTCAGAAAGATACGAGACTCTCTCGAAGTCGACACGCGGTCGAGCGCTCCAGCGTAAGCGTATCATATACAGAATAAAGATGTATATAACGAATTAAATAGAAACTCGTTAATCCTCATCGTTTCATTAACTTCACCACTCCCGCACCATTGAACTTAACAGGAAAGTATTTCAAAATTGTACAGGGTAAAAATTCCTTGAAAACTAACGACGTAGTGGCTACATGTGTAGCATGCTTACCAAAGATTGTTGAAGTAAAAGGTGCATTAACATCGACATCAAATTTCAAATCACACCTGAAACGAAGGCACGACAGTAATTTGGTGAAGGAATATGAAAAATATGCAAAGAAAAACGAGCCAAATTATCTGCATCGGTGTTTGAAATGGTATGACTTTTCAGCCAACCGATGCTAGTTCGCGTAAAGAATCCGAATCCCGGTTTTAAGAATGTTTCGAAAATGTGTATTAATTACAATAAAAACGTAAATAGCTTCAAACTAAAAATATTTATTTTACACTGAAGATTTCTTTGTAAATTACGTAGAGCAGCAGGATGAAACGTCAGCCGAATAGAATTGTAGACAAATTGCGTAAATATCCTTAAATTAATGTTATTTGATAAAAAGAATAATAAACGAACCGCAGGTTCAGTCGCAATGGGCACAATACATTTTAAGCGAGTGTGATCGCTTGATATTGAAAGCAAACATATATATAGTATCACGAAATATCTGAGTAATATATCACACACGTAAATCTAAAATATGAGGTAGCCGAATAATGAACGCTATTGATTAGTAATCGTAAAGTAGAAAACGCAACGAGAATCGAAGGATTTCAGAACTTCTTATCAACGCAAAATCGTGAATGTTTTCGTAAATAACGCTAAAAGAACAAGTATCACTTGACAAAGTAAACGCAACGAATCTGAATATCTGGTTACTTCACATATCTGTTTTCGGTACGTCGAAAGTCAGAAGGACAAAGATTATAACTGAAGATATGTGATAAACGCAAAAGATATATGAAATGAAATTCAACACGTGCCGTTCACACGAATACATCAAGAGCTATAACGTAAATGCA
>NW_020227514.1:252390-273141 GCF_003070985.1 Temnothorax curvispinosus
CGAATGGGCAACCCGTCATACTGACCTGTATGTCTCTGCAACACCCTACATTAATTTACGTACCATCGCGTAACTTCGACGACGTGTGACAAATCCCCCGACACCCGGTTTTATACTGCACACACCGCCAAATAACTTTTCCATTAGACCCCTCCCCATACTTGTAATACAATTCACCATCAGCAATCAGCCGATTTTTTCCCTTGTTGCTTTTTACAAATTTGAGTGGCATGGTGCACAATAATATCGCTACCAGTACTTACAACTTACAACAGACTGATTACTGTTATTCGAGGTGATATTGCTGACGATGAGTAAACACAGTACAATCAGTTGACGGTTCCGAATAATAACATATACAAGCACCAAATAAAGTCGCACAGTCTAGTGTAACGGCTTTTAAAAATGCCATCTCAATTTGAAATACAGTAGTACTGGAATTTTGGATGGGGAGATTTTTTCGGGGAGATTTTCCCGGGAACTTATTTCCGGGGAGGATTTTTTCGGGGAAATTTCTTCCTAGAACCGTTAAACCACCGAGGATAATCTGCCTTCGACAGGGGGGGGGGCGGTCGCCCAGTCTCCCCGCTTACATTAAAAAATATCGCAGAGAGGTTAACAGATATTCCTCTACCGATTTACCGCCGTTTTTAGTTTACTTCCAATACGCAGATGCTAACGTGGCCCCTGATTCCATTTTAATTTTTAAGATTGTTAATGAATCCCTCGAAGAAAATGTTACTGAAATCCGTACTATCGGGAACAATAAAGTCAGGGCTCAGTTCGATACATTTCAAGCAGCCAATCAGGTCATTGGCCATCCTGCACTCAAGAAGCATAATTTAATTGCATTTATTTCTTCTTTCAAAATAATGCGTATAGCTCTCGTCAAGGGCATCCCCCTCTGCTTTTCGGATAACGAATTCTTACAGGAAATAGAATTCACCATTAACATTACCTCAATTCAACGCCTCAACCGTCGAGTTAGAAAGGACGGAGAGGCAAAATTCGAGCCCTTTAAAACTGTTATGATAAAATTTGAAGAGCAATTTCTCCCCACTGAAAGTTCAATATTCAAACCCAAATTAAAGGTCGAGCCATACATCCCTCAAGTTCAGATCTGTTTTTCTTGCTTTCGTTTTGGCCATATCAGCTCGAGCTGCCGCAGTAAGGCACGCTGCAACAAATGTACGTTAAAGGCTTATGATAAAAAAGAAGACCGCCCCAGAAATAATTTATCTCCTCATTGCATTAATTGTAAATGTGAGCATTTACCACGTCAACATCCTGCCCCGTTTTCATGAAACAAAAGCGAATAGTAGCCATTGCAACTAGGGAAAACATTCCTTATCTAGAAGCTCGTAATAGAGTCGAAAATTGTTAATCCCCTCCCTCTCAAGCACACCCAGTTCTGGGCGTTCTAAAAAAATCTCCGCTTTAATTTAAGTCCGTCCCCCTCCCTTCACAGTTCTCCCTTGACATCTTCGCCTTCCTATGCAGGAATCCTCCGCAATGGATCTCCGCGCAATCAACAAGATCGCAGTCCTCCGTTTAGTCAGAACTCTCCGAATAGATCCGCCTTAGAACAAATTATTAACAACCGTTAACATAAGCTTAGAGAGGCGCACGACGCCTGTTTTAATTCCCCTAACGGCAGAGATAAATCTAGCGATGGTAATTCCTCCATCTTTATTTTTGGTAAATCGCCAGGTAATGACACGCCTGACAGATTATGTCCCAATCCGATCTTTTCTTTCGAAACGCTCTTCACTTTCATCAAAGCCTTCATCGATTTTGTTCGCAAATCACCAGACTTCTGCCCTGCAGTTCAAAAGTCACAGTTTTACGGTATGGTACTGCAATTATGTCTCGAATTATGTACCATCATTCAAGGCATTTACGGTTTGTAAATGCCCTTCAACAATCTAAGATCGCCCCCTCCTTATTCCAGTTTTAGTAAGGGAGAGTGGGCTCCCTTGAGCCACGGGGTCCAATGTGACAGTGCGAGTTTTCTGTATTAACGTTCTGCAAAATAGTGACGGTGGGTATGAAAACTTTTGTTTTCAAAACATATAACTTCCATCAAAAAATTATGCCGAAATAAGCATATATACTTTAGTTAAAGGCAGATATGTAATTGGAGCCTTGCAAAGTAAATTTTTACTTGTCATAACTTTTTGATATTTATGGATTTCTAAGGATTCTACAGTTAAAAAAAAATTCATAAGACGTTTGTCGGGATCTAGGTTCAATACCAAAGTGCGCACAAAAACGTTTAATTGTTTTGTATCTGAAATATTTACGATAAATAGTATCAATGTTCAGTGGGGTCCAATGTGACGCAGGTTGATGGAGTCCTCTGTGCCACGCTTACAGAACTACACTTTTTCCTATAAAATGGAATAATTTCCATCGATATAATCATCTCCACACTTTTATTTTCTCTTTTTTTCACTCTTTAGTTACAGATCACATGTAATCGAGTCACTGTGAGGCTTTGTTTTCAGTTTTCAATTAGATTTCTTCTACGTGTCACAGAATACCCTACCTTTCACATTACATGTCACAGTGTACCCTACACTATGGCTCAATCGACCCCACGCTTTTGGCCCACTGTGAAAAACGCAGCATTTCGAAATATCATTATTTTTGCAAAATATTTCTGAAAATTTATTTCTTAAATCATTTACAAACAAAGTTTATTATATTAAACATTGAATAGTCTCATTTATATTATAATAAAGTTATTAAAAATAATTTTTAATGTGATTTGAAAAAACGTGGTTCAAGGGTGCCCACTCTCCCTTATACTTTATTGAAACTGCAGGGGAGCCGTCCATAAAAAGCCTGACATTGAATAATTATGCGAATCTTATGACATCATCTTCTTGTCCGAAACCTTCCTGAAACTATACCATACTTTTTCCATCTTCGGATTCAACACAATACGCAATGACAATGACGTCGGTCGTCAAGGTATAGCGTTACTCATTCGTAACAATATAAATTTTTCACCTATCAATCTAAACAACATTTTGAACTCAGATAAATTTGTCGAAGCCATTGGCATTAAAATCTCTGTTAGTGGCATTAGCACGGCACTTTTTGGTTTATATAAGACACCCAAGAGGCCCTTGCCCCCAAAATATCTGGCAAAGAATTTTCAACCTTGCCAACTTCTTTCCGCACTCCTTCCTACTAGGCGACTTCAATGCCCACCACCCATATTGGGGTGCTCTGTTCCCTTACTCCGCAGGCCATGTTATCATGAATCTGTTAGATCGATTTCCTTTTACTTTACTTAATCCCAATACCTTATTTATATCCCCCCTCTAGGAATTTCTCCGCCATTAATTGATCTGGCCATCGCCTCCTGCAACTTTGCCACTCTTTTAAACGTAAAAATACTAAGCGATACGCACAGCAGTAATCATCGCCCAATCGAGGTCACAGTCAACGCTAAAATCAAGACCAACTGCATCTTCTCTCACAAATATAAATTCACTAGCGAACAGTTCAAAGCTTTTGCCCGTACTCTACAAATCTGTGCGCAAGACATAGAATCTTGGGTTCTTGACAAGGCTGACAATGAGCCTTTATCTCAATATGACACTTTCACTGAGTTACTGCAGGAATCCATCGATGCCTTTTCTCCTCCGCCTTTATCCAAAAATTTAACCTCCGACAAACATATCAATTTAAATAATCCCGAGAACCGCTCTCCTCTTTCCCCCTGGTGGAATGCGGATTGTGAGGAGGCAATCAAAGCTAGAAGGAAGGCTTGCAGAATTTATCGGAAAAATCCCACCACTGATAACTTTCAAGTTTACCGCAAACAAATCGCTGAGACCCGTAAAATTCTTAGAACAGCTAAAAGGGAGGGTTGAAAAAGTTACTGTAACACCCTTGATTTTATGAAACCCACCCCCTCCATCTGGAGGATGATTAGGAGGTTCCGTAACCGAAAACTGGCTTCCTTGGGTGACTCGTCTTCTATCAGTGACTCGATTGCCGAAGAAACAATGGCTAACATTACCCTCCCCCCGCCTGCTCTACCGAGCCCATAAACCTCTTAGAAAATTAAAGTACATGTAATAGTCCACTCAAATAACTCGACGGTAATTATGCATAAAAAGGATATTCTCTCCGATGACCTTGACTTTTTTTTTTACAACGGGGGGGAAATCCACACGGATATCCCCTCCCCCGGGGTGGGAAGGGCAGTTATGTGGGACTTTAACCCACTAAAAACCCCCTCGAATGTCCCTCACGGCGCTTTTTGGGGAGGCCCCGGGAATCACAATTATACCTTCCGTGAGCCTCCCCACCGATGACCTTGACCTTGACATGTTGTTAAGGTCACCCTCCTGAGTGACCTTCAGAAGGTTTTAGTCGGCGGTCATTGTTTATTAAAAAGTTATAAACAAAAAAAGTTTGAAAAATATAGCAACTATTTTTAGTATTGGAAGGCATAAATGACTAATATATGTATGTCAAAATAGTTCACGCATACACTTTCGCCGCGAACCCATGTGACCGCAGGGGGATGATATTAAAGCAGTGAATAAAGCAGCGATTTTCTCGCAAAATAAAGTATTCTCTGCTTTAACAAAAAGACTTCAATTTATCAACAATTTACTGCTTTAAATATTGTATTTTGTTAAAACAGCAACTTTCTCGCGAAATAAAGTATTCTCTGCTTTAACAAAAAGACTTCAATTTATCAACAATTTACTGCTTTAAATGTTGCTTGGTTCGCGTGAAAAGTGTATGCGTAAACTTTTCATTCGTGGAAAGTTAATATGAATTTTTAAATAATACTTCAATTGTATGTGTATAAACAGTACATACGTAAGCGAGGGAGGAGCTACCCGCACCTCCCTCGAAAGCAGGGGGATGGGGGTGAACCTCGGTTCGCGTAAAAAGTGTATGCGTGAACTATTTCGACATATATATTAGTTATTTATGCCTTTTAATACTCAAAATAGCTGCTATATTTTTCAAACTATTTTTCTTTATAACTTTTTAATAAACAATGACCGCCGGCTAAAACCCTTTGAAGGTCACTCAGGAGGGTAACCTTGACAACATATGTCAAGGTCAAGGTCATCGGAGAGGATGTCCCTTTTATGCATAAATACCGGCTCGACAATCCCTTCCAATACAGTGAGTTTCACCATGCCCTTAATATGTCTAAGGGCAATTTTAGTCCTGGCTTTGATTGCATCGACTACAAAATCCTTAAAGCCCTTTCTCTCCCACTCAAAAAACTTCTCCTGAGAATCATCAACAATATTTTTTCGGAAGGTATTTTTTCTGAATCTTGGTCTCACTCCCTAGTATACCTAATTCCTAAACCTCACGGCAAAGGAGCAAGACCGCTCTCACCTCATGTATTCTCAAGTTACTGGAAAAAATGATTTTAAATTGCATCCACTGGTGTGCCGAATCTGGCACAACTAACATAATTCCGGAACATCAATATAGCTTCCGCAAATTTCGATCATGCTCTGATAACCTCACCATCCTCACTTCTGAAATCCATAATAATAATCTCCTAGGAAAGGCCACTGCAGCCCTCTTTATTAATATTAAAGCAGCTTTTGATAACGTCATCCCTAGTATTTTGCTTGACGATCTAATACAAGCTGATTTTCCAGCTAAAATGTGCCAATTTGTACAGAACCTTATCTCTGAGAGACTTATTCAATTTGTCATTCAAGGTCGACTCTCCCCCCCCTCACATTTCACGCAAAGGAACTCCTCAAGGCTCGGTACTCAGCCCATTTCTTTTCAATTTTTATCTTAAGGACATTGCCTCTAAACTACATCCCAAGGTTAAAATTTTGCAATTCGCGGATGATAGTGTTATTTTTGCATCAGCCAAACGCATCAGGAAAGCCATCAGATGGCTTGAAGAGATCTAGAGATATCTCCCAGTAAGACGCAACTCATGATTTTCTCCAAACAAAAAATTCACAATTTAGAAGAATTCAAAATTCAAATCGGCACCGATACAGTTACTCCCACAGATTCTGTCCGATTTCTAAGTGTCATTCTGGACCCCAAGCTCACCAGCAAATTACACATGAAATCAGTAATTAATAAGTCTAGAAAAATTAGACGTCATCTTAGCATTGCGAGAGGTTTAGTGGGGATCCCATTCACAACTTCTCAATATATACCGAGCTGTTTTGCGTGGCTACATTAAATACGCCTCACATTTTTTTTTTAATCTAGTTCTAAATTTTACCGTTTAGAAATCATTCAAAATAAAGCCATTAGAGCCTGTCTAGGGTATCGCATATCCACGCCAATCAATACTATGTTCGCGGAAGCCAAAAAGACCCCCGCTCAGACTGCGACTGAAATTTTTAGCAGCCAAGTACCTGTTGTGCCGGTACCGGGAGTTGTTCTCAGGGTTGGCACAGGATTCGGGAATCTCGGGTCGGAGAAGAAACACTCGTCACGATGTATAACATTAACAGCCAAATATATTTCTTATTTACTCTTTGATACAGTTCCCTTTATTTTAGTTACGACACTCGCGTTTCAGTAAGTGATTTATGAATCGTTAATTGGACGCACGTGTCCGCTAAGATGGTAACTAGCGACTGCCCGCCGATCGTCGGAATCGGCGGTATTTGTCCGCGCCTGTTGCTAACTCGGGGGCTCCCGCGTTAGCGCTAGCCCTACGCGGTCAGCGTTTCTGGTCGTGTCGAGTTGCATCGGATGATCGGTCGTCCGATGCAATCGTCAGTCTTTTCAGCGGATGTGGATTTTACGTTAGTCGCTAGGGTCGGATTTCATATCGGAGGCACTTGGTGTTGCCAAGTGCATTAATTATTCTTAACCACGTTGTGCGCTCACAACATACCTCATCAAGACCTTATGCATCAATAACCATCCGGTAACTGAAACCATGTTCCAACTCGCAATTACGGCCCAAAATGATGCAATAAGTTTAAAATACTGTCGTGAAAAATTTCCATTACTCAACCTCTTTTGCAACACCCTGTTTCCCAGAAAAGAGGCACTGTCATGGGCATGGTCGATAGGGCTTTTTTATTATCTCACCCTAGATACCATCAAAAAAATATAAAATTCATAATTGACACTCTGCTATCTAATGACTACCCATTGACGTTCATATTCGACACTATTAATACAAGAATAAAATCTTCACTTTATAAACGTACACGTATACAGAATGAACCTCCACCTCCCAACAAACGCAAAAGGATTAAAAGATATTAAAATTTTTTAATACCTTTGAATCCCTTTTTTGGCGGAATTAGATGAAATTAGATGGGATTCGAAATGAGATGGTCCAATCCCATGGAATCCAAAAAAGAAATTTTAAATTCCATCCAATCCTATGGAATCCGTAAAGGTTATGGAATTGCATGGCATTAGATGGTTTAGGAAACGTCTCGCGCCTCCGTTGGGCGACCAAGCGCCGTTGTTCGTCGGTGAGCTTCTGTGTATGCCTATAAGGGCATTACACGCACTACTGCCAACGGGCAATTAGCCCAAAAATGAGATTTGTAAGATCTGTCAGGCACCGTAGGGGGTCCCTTTACATAGCGGTCGAGACGAAACTTTGAACTCGAGAAGATGCCCCGGCGATGCGACGCCTGGCGGCGTCGACGCGAATTGCCGGTAATGCAGATACCGCGCGGGCGTGTACTATTGTTGGCGCGTACCGCCACAAAGTTCAACACGGACACTTTTCAATCCCTATCCTGGCATTCAATGGTATTCATTTTATTGTCAGAATAGACGGAATTCAATGGAATTCAATACAGAAATTTTTGATTCCTAGTTTGGCGTTCAATGGTATTCATTTCGTTAACGGAATCAATGGTATTCAATGGAATTCATCACGAAACTTTCCAATCCCTAACCTGGCATTCAGTGGTATAATATTTTTGTGTCGGAATTGGATGGGATTCAAAAAAGACAAATTCTTTTCAAAATAAGGAATTCCATGATATTAAAACTATTTCAATCCCTTTTTTGGACAGAATGGAATTCGGAAAGTCCTTAATTGAATTCCTGGCAATCCCGTTTTAATTCTTTTCAATCTTTTTTCGTTTGCTGGGCTACTAACGAAGAAAGCCGTGGCCATTGTACCTTCACTGTACCTTATGTTCCATATATATCGGAGAAATTTAAAAGCGTGGTTACGGATCTGAATGTCAACCTGTCATTTTATAGCTTGAATAAATTAAATAATTATATCAAAATCCAGAAAGATATTCTTCCTACTCAATCACACAAAAATGTCGTGTACAGAATTTCATGTAAAAATTGTGACGCGACTTACGTGGGCCAGACTTTGAGGCAACTTAAAACGAGAATTACTGAACACCGTAATCATATCCGTAGAAACACGACAAATCTTTCCGTCATTACCGAACATAGATTAGATTTTAATCACGACTTTGACTGGGATAACATCGAAATTCTGGATAAAGAAAGGTTTTTATTGAAGCGATTGGTATCAGAGATGCTGTATATTAAATTGCAAAAGAACGGTTTGAACTCTCAGGCCCATACAGAGTTTTTGCACCATGCATATGTTTCTATCTTGGATAAACTGTAAACCATGTCCATGACGCTTTGCTTTTCCACAAGTTCTCAATCTTTTTTACAATTTTATGTATTTATTACCGCTGATTTATATTTTTTGAATTTTTATTTTTATCTGTTGACCGACGTTTTATATTTATTTGTACAAATTTGACTTTAGACATCCCTGACTATATACCTTTGTATTTATCGTCGACCACCGTATATTATTTATTACTTTATGACCTACACGTTGTCAAGTTTGTTATAAGACGTTTATCTGCGTGCGTTTACCGAATCAGTTTTTCGTTGTGCGTCGTGTCGATGGGATCTCGTCTTACAGATCTCTCTGCACAGATCATTCTCTTTGCCTTATTTTCTTATTATTCGGTTTGACTGCGATGTATTTTTTCTCCAGACTAACTGGTGAGTTTTTCTAGAATTTTAATTTAAGACAAGGATGTAACTCTTAATTACGTTACAGATTTGGACCTTTTAGTCTCACTAAGTTTCTGTCAAATTGAAACAGTAATTGAAACTCACCATGTTAAGGGAGAATATATAGTTTTGATGTTAATATTATACCACTGAGGATGGCTCGGACAGGAGCCGAAACGTTTGGATTTTTGTAAATCGAGGAATAAATTACATTTATATCTGAACGCACCGTGATCCGCGTTGTGACCCTTACAGCCCTTTCTACTTATATTTTTATTTCGAGGGTCTTTATATCACACTTATTCAACCTCTTTTTCCAATTCAAATCTCTGCAACCCTCGTTACACCCCACCGTAGTCCTCTCCCTTTTTCAACACTTATCACTCGATCCTCTTCACACCTTCTCTTTATCGCCCAGCCTCTGACTTCATGAAATTAATTGATAAAATTCCCAGATCCACAGTTCAAAATGTTTTCCTTCAGGCTTTCGGACCAATTATGAAAGATTCTGTAACCTTTTACACGGACGATTCCAAAATAAACTCGGGAAGCTGGGTGGGTGCCTCGTGTTATTCGCCTCAGTTCCAGCGTAGCCTCATGTTTAAACTCCCGGCCCGTGCTTCCGTCTTCACGGCTGAAGCATGGGCAATATACAATGCTGTTTTGCTCATCTTTGATTTAAACGCGCTTAAGTTTACCATAGTCTTTGACTCCAAAAGTGTTTTAGATGCTTTTTTGAACCCCATTACGTGCTGCTCTAATTATCTAATTCTGTTAATTAAATTAAAAGTTATTGCTGCGCAGGAATGCAACAAGGAAATTCAATTCGTATGGATCTTTTCGCATAAAGGGATCACGGAAAACGAGATTGCAGACGAACTTACTAAGAAAGCTATTCGCTCAGGTATTTAAATTACCACATTCAGATCTGTTTATTGAACAAAAAGAAATACTAGCTACAGAATTTCACAATTATTTATTTAACAGATCCCGCTACAAGGGTAATCATTTTTTTCAAACAATTTATGTCAACTCTTCTAAACCCTGGTATTATAAACTGGGCCTTAAATGCGACGCTATAGTTACTGTCTCCCGACTGAGAGCGAACCATTACAATTTAAATCATAGTTTGTTCTGAAAAAAACATTGTTGACGACGGCTCATGCGCTTGTGGCGATTCCACTCAAGATATCAACCATCTTATTTTCTACTGTCCTCTTACACACACATGGGCCGCGAGCCTTCGGCTTGCGGTTTAATCGAGTGAGGGCCCTCTCTGCAAAGATATCTTCTCCGTTCTTAAAAGTCTTACAAATAAAATTTGCCGACTAATAATGTCTTTTTGCAAAGCAGCGGACATCAATTTGTAAATACGCGCGCCTTGCGCGTGCACGAACGGCCATCGGCTCCCCTTTTACCCCCACTCTAGCCCCTCCAATGCTCTCCTACCTACCTATCCAATCACGACTAACAACTCGACAGCCTAAGCCTACTCACACTGTAACCAACAGCAGTAGCACTCCACTCTCAACTAGTTACACAAACAGTGGACAAAGCTGGCCGTATTGTCCTCTGAAAAGAGGCAGGAGCCAATAAAATCACTCAAAAAGCTCAAAAAAGAAGAAGAAGAAGATTACGGCTCTTCGACAATCGGGTCGTCCTGGCCATATTGGAGCAGTACAGCTTAAAGGCCATCTCACAAGAAGAAGAAGAAGAAGACCGTAAGATATTGGCCGCATCGCCTACTGTAAAAGAGGCGTGCCATTAACCAAAAAAGAAGAAGATCAAAGAAGCATGACGCATCACTTATCTTTGTTTAACATTTGGTGAACAACAAGCCCAGATAGCAAGTTGCCTGCAGGTTGCTGTCAATTTGCTTAAAACTACTCTGCTAAGTTGCCTTCAACATTGAGGAAAGCGGCTTCCGATTTTGCCTATTGGATTGTCGACTTTTATTGCCACCAACAGATTGTGGCAACTTTTATGGCAATAAGTATGCTACTAGCTTTCCGCTTGTTTGCGTAAGGTAATCGTTGTCTGTATTATATTTATTGCATATTCCCGTAGGGTTTACAAGGCGTTTTTTTCTTATAAGGAACGTACCCAAACCTCTTACAAACAATTATCTAATTTTCAACAATATAAACACAACATAACCTAAATCCAAGATCCGCTCCCCATGGCCGTCTTCCTCTTCTTCTTCCCCCGCTTCTGCTTCGTCCCCGCCTTAGGTCCTCAGTCTCTTCCCATCTTTTCTCCTCCTATTTGGCCCAGTCCTTCTTTCCTCCTTCCTCCTTCTCATCTTCCGACTCTCCTCCGACGAGCAGCCTCCATCTCCTTCGACATCTCCTCATCCTCCGATCTTCCTGTACTCCTACGTATTCTTCCCTCTATTTTCTCCTCTCTCTCTTCTCTCTCTCTATCTCTCCCTTCCACCGATTTGTCCTCGTGTATTTTCACCCCTATTCTATTCCCTGCCTTTCTTCTCGCTTCCAGCACCCGCCACTTCTCCTTTTCATCTCCCAACTTCGCCAGTATGGTTAGCCACATTCCCCTTTGTCCCACCACGATCACCTCTTAAGATTTCTTCCCTCACCATTCATTGCTCACCACGTTCTCACACTCCCTTCCATCTCCTCCACAACTCCTCCACCGCTTCCGCTACTTCTCTCCCGTTTTCACTCCCTTACCTTCTCACTGTCTCACAAACTCTCCACTTATCCTCCGGACCTTCCGTTCACTCTCCCTCCACATACATAATCAGGTAATCGTTGTCTGCATAATGCTTTTAAGTTGCTCTAAATGAAATTACTGTTGTCCGGTGACAGCAATATGATGACAACTGAAGGGAAACTTATGCCAAACACTATTTCCTTTTTATGCCAAGGAATGCTTGGCTATCTGGGAGGATAAGTGATGCATATTATGAGCATCATGCGTGAAACGGAACGCGCCCAGTCTTTGCTTTTAATCTTAATTTTAATTGCACGATATTGTTGTTATATGTTTTCCCTAGAGGCTATTATCTCATTTTGTATAAACTGCAGTATTTTTGTATTAAGCAAATATTGTCGTCAGTGACAGCCTATGTGCCTAAATTTTTATTTTTTTTGTTTTTGATATAAAATTGATTGTTGTCTTCTATATTCCTGTGCGTACTTTAATTCTGTAAAAGAGTTTTGCAATTCCGTAAAGCCAATTCAAAGATTTATGCATTCAAAAAAATATCGCTAAAGATGTCACTATTATATAGGATCCCCATTTTTGAAATGAGACCATCTTTGAGACCATATGTTTATATGAACTTTTTTGCATAAAACATCAACGATCAAGTCTTAAAACATTGGGCAATACAAGGTAGTCGTCTCGTCAGGGCATGTATTAGATAAAATTTTCGATTTCGGATTTATATCAAATTATATAATCAGCTTTGCAGTCGATTTTTTCTGTGGCTCCTTACCGACTATTTACTCTAGAAAATCGATCTCGAAAATCACAAATTTTGCATTACTTCATACAGAAAAGAAGGCTCTATCACGGTTTCAATCACATATTTTCGTATTTTTCGATTAGATGAAGTGAGAAAAAAACATTGCTTTTTGTACATTAGATTTCGAAGAATCCGATGCAACCATAAAATATATAGATTACCGGAGATTTTGTTGCTAATTTTTTAGTTTATTTTAGTGAAAATGCGGTAATTGAGCAGACATTTTTTGGTCGAAGTGAGGTTGGGAAGACTTGGCAACGCCGCTGGCTAATCACTGTAGTTGCAGGTTATGGGGCTCGTCTTTCTTAGCCGAATTGGATAGTGATTGACACCCCTGTCATGCGTTTTGAAACCCTTTCTGAGTAATTGTCAAAATTCAATCGAAAAGGAGATGTAACCTCACTTGTAACCTTTCTCGACGACTCGCATGATCAGCTGATCAAAACGGAGTCAAATGAGAAAAATCACATAATTTGGAAAAAGTAACATACTTTGTCACTTATGAAATTTTACACCATAATTCATAAAATTATTTTTCCCTTAGCAAAAATTGCCTGAAATATATTTCTGAACGTGAAAACCTACAAACAGTCACATGACTAGCACGTAGCGAGACGCCTACCTTAAGAGAGAAAGAGAAACATCTTATTCCATAGCAAAATATATCTGAGATATAGTCAGATATCTTTATGCCTACAATTTTAAGTCAAATCTGAGATATATATGTTATTTTCAGATATTTACAGAATATCTGCAGAACACTATTATATATCGATATTACATTATATCTTTGAAAAAGATATCTCTGCAATATATGCATACAAATATATGGCCGATTCACAGTTAGTTCTTATATTTTATAAAGATCAACTCGTTTATTTGTAGCCAATAAAACAATCCGAGAGGACTTGGACGCCGTATTGATTCGTCCCAGCGAAAGCCACACGCCGCGAAGGGACTTAAAAAACTTTTGCTCGGGCTGCGCCGGAGGTAACGACCGCGGCACGAAAGTAACATGCCGTGAGGAGACTTAAAAAATTTTTGCTCGGGCGAGCGCTAGTAACATATGCGCTGCCATGACGGCTACATGCGCCAGTATCTTCTCGTAAGCAAAAATCCTTACGCACTAGGATAAAAGGCGAACCTGTGAGATACTTGGCTCTAATATTTTTTGTGATACCTCCGAGATATTACACAGTGCAGAGATGGCAAAATCCAGTACCTAGTACATTTTATGTTCTTTCTGAGACAGAAACTGGATCAGAAGATTTTTGATAAATCCTTTTTAGATAAATTATAAAGAATTCTTTCTTATTCTTCTTCAGATACAAATTAGCGTTCAGATAAAGCTCCATATATTAGAATAGTATCGAACCATAATTTTGAATTTATTGCAAATTCTTATGAAAAAAACTTCTTTTATATATCTGAAGAAAGACTCAAAATTAAAGACATAAAAATGAATTTTTTTTGAACACTTAAGAGTCATTTTAGAACAGAGAAATAATACGGAAAAAGAATTAATTTCATAAATCGAGAATTTAAAAAGATTTTTTTTCTTCTTGTTTTAGGTTGTATATAATATATCTGCTTTTAAATGAGGCATAGATATCCGATATATATGCAGAATCAGATATCACATATGAGATAAAATTATCATGGTTTTTTATAATCTTGCAGATGTCTCTGAGATATTCTCACGATATCTCGATAAGTATTGCACAATCAGATATTTTGTTATTCAGATATCTTTTAGATATCTTGGTGATATATTTTGCTATGTGGGATATGTATAATTAGAAAACTTTTCACATCCATTTTTAACCATTCATACAATGTACCAGGACTGTACGTACAATCCTTTTTTTTTATATATTTGGACATATTAAAAAATTATTTTATATACTTTAATATGTGCAAAAAACAATTTAGTTTCAAAGAATAAAAAAATTGATATTTTGATTATCTTCAAATAAACTTTCTCCTTAAACATCATAAAAAGGAATATCGTGTTTTCGTTGCATGTGAAATAGGATAAAAAGAATTTGACACGATTTATCAATGTGTGTGTGTGTATATATATATGATATATTATCGCAAATACAGCATATATAAAAAGAATTGTTGTGCTTTCGCGCATAATATATAAAAATGTACAAAAACCTTTTCGTGTTTTGCCTTACAAAAATCGTGTATCAAAATGTGTTTTACTTATCTCTAATCGAGCGGAGAGAATCGAACGCATTTGCTTCCTAAATAATTGGCGGCCAATTGTTCTTTTTAATGTATGCTGAATTTTTAATGTTAGAATAATAGTAGATTAAGTTCATACCTCATAAGATCCTTAAATATGAAATCATATCTAAAATAGATCTATTCGTCAATTGTCAACTCATGTTATTCTGTAATAAATTTTATAATTAATACGACATATTTTTCTATCTTCAACCTACGCAGTTATTTATTTTAATTCCAAAATTTAATTTCAATGTAATACAATAGTTCTGTAGAAAAATTTCAACCAAAAGTCCAAAATACTAGAGACCCTATAATAATAGAAACTGGCCATAAGGCCAGTTTTGTCAAAATCGTGAGAGAAAGAAAGATATATATTCATATCGCTTTCTCTTTCTCTCTTATATCTCTTTTTCTTTCTGTTCTCTTGCTTTTAACAAAACTGGCGGACCAATCAAAACTTGCTGTCTTATAGCCAGTCTCTTATTATAGGGTCTCTACAAAATACAGCATACTTTAAAAATTACTAACCGCTTATGCCATATATCTCTTCATTTTTTTTCTCTGTGAGAAACATGGCATCAACTTAATTATTATCTATTATTATTAATATTATTATTATACTTATTATTATTTATATTATTAGTTTCATTACTATTCTCGAGGTCTTATGCATTTCGTCGGAAATTTGATATCCTTGCTTACACATATTCTTGCTTAACTCAGATTTTACATATTTATTTAATAATAATAATTTGTAAAAATATCGTCGATTGTTGGGTACGCGTGTAAGTACATTATTTGAATGCATCGCGGAGATGCACATCCATATTACAATTGCTAATTTTAACCGTAAGTAACATCACTTGTAACGTTACTTATAGGTAGATTTTGTCAGTTCTTATTTAGCTTCGTTAAGTAAATATAAACAAAAACACGCAAAAGTGTACAATATTGTATCCCGTTCTTAACTTTTGTTAGCACAATTTCACGGTGCTACACACATAACAATGCGTAAATCTATTTTTACTATTACTGCAACTAAAATTGACAGTTGTCAATAAAATACAATCATAATCAATAATCAGAATAGCTTTACTCGTATTAAAAATTGTTTGCATTCTAACACGTTCATGAATATTCCAGTCGATACTAATTTTCTACAAAGTTTCGAAATATGCGTTCGGAAAATGTACTCAACAAAAGTGATAAAAATTTTGTTATGTAAAAATAACTTATGACGTATTGCTTCCTTTTTTTCATTAAAAAAAATTCATTCTGAAACGGTATAAGAAAAAATAATAATTTAGACATAATAGTTTGTATGTACAATGCTTATTATTATATGTTATGCCTTTTTATATGGCATAAGAAGAACGTAGTGCAATATTATACAACAAATATGTAAATATAATAGATATGTATTTAATTTAAAAATATTGTGTGTGTATGTGTGTGTGTGTGTGTGTATTCGAATGTGCGTGGCGCGTACACACACACACACACACACACATACAAACACACACACATTTAACGAAATTCTCATATTAAACAAAGGATATTAATTGTAAGACATATCATAATTGTTAAATCAAATTTTACATATTTCTTGCCGTAGTTAAATTTGTCTTTGTTAGTGGATAAAAATTACTACACTGGTAATATAATTCAAGGAACTATATCAAATTACAAATAATCGATTAAAAACCGCTGTATGCACTTTATCGGTTATTAGTTGTTTTACATTTTGTTTCTGCGTTGTTTGTTGTTACATGCTGCAATCTGAAGATGTAATAAATACGTATTTTTTGAGAAATTATTTTTTCTTGTTACATATCAAGCTGAATAGCTTATTTAAAACTTACTATTTATTTCTTCAGTCATATCCTACAATTTGTTTTGTCACAACTTAAAGATACAAGTCTATAAGCTCATTGCACATTTAAAGCTAGTTTTGACTCTGTTTGACTCTTATCTTTTATATCAAATATTATTTGTCATAATATTATTAAATGTAAAATTCAGATTCAGATAGCTGTATTTAGCGTTAAATGTGCGAAAAGAATACAAGTCACGTAGACAATACGAATGTTTTGGATCGTAAAAGTAATCTTACTGAACACATAGAACATATGAAATGGCGGTAATTATTCAAATCTATTACATATCTTAAATTACATAGTATATTTCTTTTATTTTTTCTTTATAACAAGATACAGCACTTTGCACGTTTGAAACTTTTATTTTATTTCTCCAAATGTGAAAACTAAATTATGATAAGCAATTTCTCCGTCGATTTAGTTTTTAGTAAAGTATATAATTCACATTATTTCTGTGCAAATACTTATTATTACGTGAACTCTTAAGCTAACAAAATTCAAACTAACAAAATATAGATTTTTCTTATTATTTATATTCTCTTTTTCGTCTTGAGAAGAAATGCTATTAAAATTAATTAAAATGTTAAAAAAACTAAATATTATGTCAAAACTATTAAAATGTTTACTGGTACATAAACCTATCTTTTTTTATTACCATGCTCAATAAAATTGAGAAAAAAAATAGAAAAAAAATATTCTTTTTACTCGCAGTTGTATTCGATGTATTTATGCTTAATTATGTTGTTTGTAAATAAAAGAGTTATAATGAAAAAGTGAAGGATGGAGTGTGTGTGTGTGTGTGTGTGTGTGTGTGTGTGTGTGTGTTTAAATGCTGTAATATGAGGAGATAGAAGTTATGGTAGCCGTTGCAAATGAGAACATGTAGTTCAAAGCAAGATAAGTTTGAACAGAATCTGATATAAATTACAATACATTAAAACATGTTTTTTTCAACTTTTAGTATTCAATTGGTACTTTGTTTTTTTTTTTATGAATACATGTCTTTACATTTCTATATTTATTAATTTAATACAATTATTTATCATATTGTAGATTTTTGTCGAAAATTAGAACATTTAACAGATAAAATGCCTGATAAGAATCATATTACTCTTGTGGGCAAAATATAGTGGGGTTAAACTGAATATAAAGTCCTTTAACATTTTATAATTTTTTCAATAATTAATGATAATTTAATTAATAAGGATGCAAATATTATCCGCAGAATTCAACAGCACAAAACAGCTCAGCGTTACACGCTATTCACAGTTGCGCTTTTCTTAATGCTATTCGTGCGCGTAGTAACGGCGAATAATGCGTAATTTATTTCTTGCCTATGAGAGGTAATGTGATTATTATCAAACACCTTGTACATAGCTGAAGTAAAATATATAATTTGTCAGTCATATGTGTGTTCATAAAAATTCAAATATAATATTAAAGAAATAACATAAAGAAATAATCTTTGGAATTGCATGTTATTTCTTATTAAAATTATAAAATAACAATATCTGCCACAAGTTAGCAATCTATTTTTTTTTTCTAATTTGACTTACATTTATAAATTTATTATTTTTATCTGCTTTATTAGTTTTATAAACTTGTTATTGAGCAGTGATTTCCAGTATATAAATATTATAAAATGATTATTTTTCTGTGCATCTTTTCACTGTGCATCATTTAATTACACATTATTTCTGAGATATAAAATAATCCTTTGTTTTAATGTATCCTTTTAAAACAATATGGATACACAAAGTAAATATATATCTTACAGTATAAATATAATTAATTTGTAAATATCTTTAAAGGCATTATATTCAGATCTGTAAAAATATGTGGTCACACAGATAGCTAAACTTGTATCTATTTGTTTCCTCTTGGTTTTGTGAACGTTTACGTAACAGGAAACATGAAACATATCGATTATATTTTTCTTTGTCATTTTAAGATTTTTTATCCTTATTGAACGAATTATCACATTAGATTTAACATGTAAAAGTGATACAATCGATAAATTGCCTTATTTTTCAGGTTTAATAAGTTTGTTAACTTTTTAAAGACATACGTTAATTATTGTTTAATCTGGCAATTCTTTAACTAGATTAACATAAAGCATATCTCAAACATTACTAAACGTTTGCCAACTAAATATTTAATTTAAAAAATTTTAAACCAATTATTTTCTATTTCTAAATATATCTTTATCAATTACATAAATTCTAAAATAATAATTCTTTTATTAGTATTAAGAGTTAATTAAAAAGTTTTAAGATTGTACTTCTCACTTCAAATTAGAAAATCTTAACTCTTTGTATTTTATTAAAGACAGAAGCTTTACTATTTCTGTTAGCAGAGGCAGAATCCAGAATTATATATAAATCAAGCTTTCATCACCTATCAACTAATATTTCTTATTTCACCTCTTATTATTGCTAATGGCCATCTGATTTTAAGATATAATGCGACATAATGTATTTTTGTATCTATAGTGACATATAAGTGACACAGTAGAGACATTGTTGTTAAGAAATTATGAAATAAGCATATAGGTCAGGTTCATCCAAACTTTTACTCCTAAGTAAAACTTTTTTCCCTTTCTCTTTCTTTTCTCGTTGAGTGAGATAAAGAAATAATAATAAGAAATATATATTTTAGCTTCCTCAGTCATCTCTCATAGATCACTATACAAAACGTATCGATATGTGTGCTCTGCTTGACAATTGTAGATGGAGATAAGAAATCCTTCTACTGAAGAGGTCTGACACAAGTAAATAAAATTTGAAATAAAAAACTCTTACTTACCTAATTTATGAAATGTAATATTTTATATTTGCAAACTAATATATTTCCAATTATCAGTCACAGATAAATAATAGCTTACAACAGTGTTTAAATAAGAAGTTTAATAATCTTATTATAATTGTATGAAAGATGTCTGCAAGTTTGTGAAAAACTATTCATAATGATAAAAAAAACAAAGATTTTTTATTTTATATATGCTCGACTTTTTTTATTTCATCAATATTATTAGTTATTATAATAATTCAGTGCAAAAATAGAAATATATGTTTTTAAAAATTTTAGAGTG
The DNA here is from genome assembly GCF_003070985.1 of Temnothorax curvispinosus. NCBI lineage: Eukaryota > Metazoa > Arthropoda > Insecta > Hymenoptera > Formicidae > Temnothorax > Temnothorax curvispinosus. The sequence continues at coordinate 272,099 of NW_020227514.1, forward strand.
TTGCAATACTCAGGAAGTACTAAATCAGAAACTTTACTTCGTTAGTAAATTATTAACAATAAAGGTTTTCTATTCGAATTGTCTGCCATTATCTTTATCTTTATATATATATATATATATATAAAATAAAATGTCTGTATGTCTGTTCTTTATACACTCTTAAATCCGTTGATCGATCTGGATCAACTTTGGCACAGTTACTCTCTCTACCCCTGCGCAAAATATAGGCGCAAAATCAATTTTTTATTACCGATTTTTATGGATACCGGTTCACAAAGTTTTTCTATGATAATTTAATTTGTTATTAATGGACCGATTTTCTGGAAACTGTTGCCAAAACTTTGACTGCAAACTATTCATTTATTAATGGACTCTACACCCCTGGAAAAACTGTGATGTGAAAAATAGAATGTCTGTATGTCTGTTTTTTATACACTCTTAAACTCTTTGACCGATCTGGACCAACTTTTGCACAGTTACTCTCTATACCCTTAGTAAAACTGTGATGTGATAGAGACCAGCAAAATGAGCAAGATGTAAAATTATACAGCTTGAATGGATCGAATGGATCGAATTTCGAGCTATCACGAATCACGAATCGCGCATAGTCTGGCGCCAGCTTCAGAGGATTACAACGAATTATTGTTTAAAAACGGTTGCCAAGGAGATTCAAAATTGAACTTTCAAGTCAAACGAACGTAACGCGAGCATTGCTGTATTCTAATTGCAAATTATATTCTAAATCAGTTCTAAACCGTGAGCCTAGGTGTTATTAATTTCTGCAAATACGGAAGTGAGGGGGCGCGGACGCGAGGGAATGCACGCGAGCGAGCTACGGACGCAATATTGTAAGAGAGTTTACAATTTTTCAGGTAACGATTTCCTTTCCAACTTCGAATTTATCATATTTATCTCTCTTAAGGTTCCTGAGTACTTGTCGCGGCCATGTTGGAATGTGAGAAAGAAGCGAGAAATAACACGTTGAAAATTCTTGCGTAGTATTTCCAAATAAAAAGATATTTGCTTAAAATAACACTACAGAT
>NW_020227514.1:273541-323343 GCF_003070985.1 Temnothorax curvispinosus
TATATATACACACACATATATATATACACTACTTGCAAAAAAATGGGCCACTTGAAATCAGCGCTAAAAAGCACCAAATTCAAAGTTACATCTTTGTGAAAAATAGTCGCAGAGTGATGTTTAAAAAAGTGTTTTAAAGTTTGAATCCTCAGCTTTCGAAGCTTTCGTTTTACTACAAACGGCGCTAATTTAAAGTGGACCTTGCAAAATTGAAGAAAAAACTTGAACTTTTATAGCGTGCACGTGAAAAACGAAATTTATTCTTCAAATTTTATTAATTGTATCGTAAAATTTAACATTTTCTCTTTAAAATGCTTTTTTAATCATTACGCTACCATTCTTTTTTATTGAGTTACAACAATTTGAAGTGAGTAGTGCATTTTTAGGTCTTTTCTCTAAAAATCTGTATTTTGCCGATATTCGTAATTTTTGAAACTGCTCCGTTGGCAAAATGGTGCAAATAATAAATTGCAATTCTCAGGAAGTACTTTCAGAAAAAAATATTTCCAGCGTTATGAAGTCATCAAGATTTAGAATAAAAGATATCGCAAAAACTTTTCAATCAATCTTCTGTGAATTATTGCTTTGCATTATAATTGATTAAAATTAAACTAAACCGCGGCAGTATCCTCCGTGTTTCGCAATAGCGCAGCTGCTTTAACGACGTCGCCACCGCACTGGTTCAGCATCACTTTGCAATCTTCGAGACCGACAAAATTGTTTTCCTTTTTCAGTAACCCTTGGAGCCGCTCCAGTTTGATTGCCGCTAAAACATCCCATTCGGTGACGTTCAATGCAGCGATGCAGGATTCTGGGGTTGACTGTTCGTGCAACACTTTTAACATGATTCGTACCTCGTCAGATTGTTCTCCATTACGAGGTCCGCGTGTTCTTCGCGTGTTTGGCCCGTCGCAAGCAAACTCTAATAGGTCCTCGCAAGAGACATGATCCGATTGTCGCGATAGGTCCCTCGCAATGTCACAACTTGATGTTTTTTCGTTGGATAAATCATAGGCTTTTGGAAGAGCAGTTGAATGAAAATTGTCGCTCGAGCCGATATGTACCAATGGTTCTTTGCACTGGAAAGCTTCCGATTTGGAAGGAATTTCTTCCATATTTGTTTGTAAAGAGTAATTTAATGGGGTTTGCTGTATTCTCGCAGACGGAATTTGAGCTTTGATCGAGGAATTCATCTTGTTCCAATCTATTGATCTGCAAGAACTAATCAGTATCGGATTTCGGCTTAGATCTGTCTCCATATTTTCTTGTATTTTAGATGCGAAATTCTTTAGAGAGCACTTTGATTCGTCATTTATTTTCTTGCACAAGTTATCAGTCATGGTTGATAAGTTTCTCGATTGCTCGTCATTGCTCGAGGCGTTCCGATGTAAATCGATTATGTCGCCGCAGTCGATTAAGTTGTCCGAGAACTCCAGCAAATCTTCCGAGATCACGCTACATCGTCGAAGTCGGCTTTCCTCGATAGGTAAAGAATCCAGTGCAGCTAACTCGGAATCTATCCGTTGTTCGAATTCTTCTGGGCTGAAAATTTGGAACATCCGTATTATACATATATATATATATATATATACTATATGTATATACACAATATACACACATACACACACGCACGCACGCACACACAAATAAATCGGTGTTAAAAGTAATGAAATATCTAACTGAGGAAGAAGGCGAAGAAATCAAAGTACAGTTACAAGAAACCTCAGATATAGAGGTACAGAAAAGTACCTCTATAGATATAAAAAAAGATTAATAAAAGCAGTACATACATAATGTTTTTAAACTATAAGCCAAGGTATAACTGGCTAATCAGAACTCAAGAAACAAAAAGCTCTTAATAAACATAAGTTCAAAATCAATCCTATTCAAAATATTCAACTTTTTATTTTGTAAGCATATTTTGTACAATTGTATATAATTGTACGATTATATACAATTGTAGGGTCCGCTATTTCGACAGTTTAAAGTATTACATTAATAACTTATAATTTCGTATTATTATTAAATAATTTAGTAATATTTAACCCTTTTTGTGGTCACACTTATCTACAGTTTCATATAATGATCACACCGGGGTCAAAATGACCCCAGCGACTTTAATTGGCTGCCATATTTACAGTTTTCATTATTTTCACTTGAAAAAATTACTGAACCTTCTTGAAATGTAGTAAAATCTGCCGCAATATTAATTTTGTTAATTATTTAATATTAACATATTAAAAAAAAATCGCAAAGTTAAAGTGAAAAATGACTTTTTACTTAAAAATTTGTAACTTTTGCTTCCTCATAGAGGAAGCTTTGTTTTCGTGAAAAAAATTTTTTAAAAGTATTTTTGGCAAAGTGTTTAGAATGTTCTAAAACGTCGAAAAATCACTTTTGTACAAAATGTCCGTGTGTATGTATGTGTGTATGTACGTATGCTTTTGTTGTCCGTATATGCTCCAACTTTCGTAATTTTTGAGATATCGGGATGTTTTTTTTTTTTTAATCGATAGCGTATCATTCAAGGAAGGTTGGTATTGAGTTTGGCGATGATCGGTAAAGGGGTTCTTTCTTAAAAAAATTTTGAATTTTTTTAGAAATGTCCGTGGTAGCTCTAACTTCCGCAAATTTGGAGACATCAATTTATTTCTAATTTTATTATATTTTTCAGTCTTTTCTACTCTTATTTCATATACAATTTTTTAAGATTTGGTTGATTAGATCCAGAGCTTTATACGCGATCAAAGGTCCATAATTTTGCTTGCATATAAAGCTAAGTCTAATCAACCAAATTTAAAAGAATTATATGTGAAATAGGGGTAGAAAAGACTAAAGTAAAAATTGTTTTTTGAGTTTTCAATGCCAATGTGTTTAAATTATTGATATTTTTGGCTAAATTTGTGACTGTACCTAGGAGATGTGACACTTTTTGGAAAAAAATAGTACGGCAGTGTATGTTTCAAAAAAGATATTTATTTTGCAATACAAAGTGGATAATTAAAAAAAATAAATAAACTAAACACACAATTCTCTCCGGGCCTAACAAACTGTCAGAAAGGTAAGTAAGAAATGTCAATTTTCGGTAAATGACACCACAAGGCCCGTTTCAAAGCTTAGAGTTAGTGTAATTCTGCTTTGAAAAATTTTTGGGGTTATGCTGACCAATTGTGACCACGAAGGGTTAAAATAGATGATCAAGAGCATACATATTCATTTCGATATTATGTTTCAATACATTTTCGGTAAACATCCCGTTTAGAGGACCCACCTCCGATGGCCTTGACCTTCACATATGTTGTCAAGGTCACCCTCCTGAGTGACCTTCAGAAGGTTTTAGTCGGGGGTCGCTTTTAATTAAAAAGTTATTAACAAAAAAAGTTTCGAAAATATAGCAATTATTTTAAGTACTGAGAGGCATACACGACTAATATTACGTTTTTCTTTAAAGCAGAGAATACTTTATTTCGCGAGAAAGTCGCTGCTTTACCAAAACACAACATTTAAAGCTGTAAATTGTTGATAAATTGAAGTCTTTTTGTTAAAGCAGAGAATACTTACATGGGTTAAAAGTATTCAACTGTTTAAAGCGCGTCATCTAACCCATGTGGCATCTCGCATATTAACTTTCCACGCATGAAAAGTTCACGCATACACTTTCCACGCGAACCGAGGTTCACCCACACCCCCCCTGCTTTCGGGGGAGGTGCGGTAGCCCCGAAATAGTTCACGCATACACTTTTCACGCGAACCGAGGTTCACCCACACCCCCCTTCTGCTTTCGGGGGAGGTGCGCTAGCCCCGAAATGGTTTACGCATGGGTTAGTTGACGCGCTTTAAACAATTAAATACTGTTAAAGCGCGTCATCTAACCTATGTAGATTAGTGACGCGCTTTAAACAGTTAAATACTTATAAAGCGCGTTGTCTAACCTACGTATTTTCCAAACTTTTTTTGTTAATAATTTTTTAACGACTAACGAGCGACGGCTAAAACCTTCTGAAGGTAACTCGGGGTCATGACTTTGACAACATATATCAAGGTCATTGAAATCGGTGTGAGGTCGCCAAACTTTTTTTTGTTAATAACTTTTTAATAAAAAGCGACCCCCAACTAAAACCTTCTGAAGGTCACTCAGAAGGGTGACCTTGACAACATATGTGAAGGTCAAGGCCATCGGAGGTGGGTTCCCTAAACGGGATGTTTACCACATTTTCTTATATAATAAATAGGATGGAGTTCCAAAAACGGTCTATCTACAATTTCGATAAAACTTTAGGTAATTATTTACAAAAAGATCCCACTCGCCAATGACCTTGACCTTGACATATGTTGTCAAGGTCACCCTTCTGAGTAACCTTCAGAAGGTTTTAGCCGGCGGTCGTTTTTTATTAAAAAGTTATTAACAAAAAAAGTTTGAAAAATATAGTAGTTATTTTGAGTATTGAAAGGCATAAACGACTAATATATATTTGGAAATAGTACATGCATGAACAAAAAAAGTTATTTAATGGCAAATCGTTGTTTTCGGTTTCACCATTCACGAGTCCACGCGTTTTCTGCGAAATTAAGCCCACGCATGTATTTTGAAGGCACACTATGGCTGCATTCAGGGAGCGCGCTATTAACGCTATTGCATCATTCTATCTTTATCGCTCATCAAATGTAGACCAAGGATAGAATAAGCAAATAGCGCTAATAGTGCGCTCCCCGAACGCAGCCTATGTGTCTAGTTTAACAATAGTGGAGCCCCCCGCAGGAGGGCGGAACCTACTGCCTCCACGCATACACTTTTCACGCGAGACGAGTTGTCACATGGGTTCGTGGCGTGCTTTATGAGCTCGTTTATATATATACATAATGAAACATTATATATTTGTAGTGGCGCGTCTAGGTTGTTCGTTGCTGTTCGATGGTTGATAGAGAGAGGGATCGGCGAGTCGGCCATTGCGCAGATAGCATATAAATATATCGCAGTAATAACGTGCATTGATTAGATTAAAGAGTACTGTATAAGCGTCAATAAAGTATAAGGAAACCAGTAAGATCCAGAGCACATAATTCACTCGACCATCCGATCACAACAATTGGCGACGAGGTAAAAATTGAAAAAGAAAAATTCGATCAAACTCGCTACCAGCATGGACGCTAACCAATTTGCACAATTATTAGCGGCGTTTAATAGTCATCAACAAAACCTTGTTTCTCAGTTATCACAGAATTTTCAGCAACAAAATGAGCCAACTAACCTCAGTCCGATCCTCAGTAATATTCCACCGTTCGAAAATTTTGACCAGACGAAAGAGAAAGTTAAATGTTATCTAGAAAGATTCGAAAATTATCTTGCAATGAAAAACATCGTAGAAGATCAGAAAAAGGCACAACTGCTATGCGTCTCAATTGGCTCAACTTACTATAATAACCTCTCAGCACTTTTAGGCCCGGACAAGCCGGTCAAAGACTTAACCTATAATCAATTGAAGAAATATCTTCAGGAAATGCTTTCGCCGCACAGAAGTGTAGTTGTCTTGCAACACTATTTTCTCAGCACGTATCAGAAAGAAAGCCAAACTATTCCAGAATTTGTGGCTGCACTACAAAGCAACCTGGCCGAATGCAAATTCAATGTTACCTGCGAGTGCAATAAAGTTGTCTCTGTTGCTAATCTGTTTCTCAGGGCACAATTTATTAGAGGTCTTAAAGACAACTGGATTAAGGAACAACTTCTACAGGCCAACGTTATCGAATTTCCAGAAATTTTAAGCAAGACAATTGCGTTAGAAGCCTCCAGACTTGAAACTCAAACTCTCTCAAAACAACAGCTTGCAACGGGAAATGACACGGCGTCGGATATAAACAAAGTCTCTTCCCAGAATAGATCCAGACGTGAACAACATCAAAATCGTACTAGGGTACGATCAAAAACTCCAAATTACAGATATCGCTCTTATTCCAGACCAAAATCAAAATCCAGGATTGATTTTAATGCACTGGGAATTGCCGGATTATGTCTCAGGTGTAATAAGAATAATTACAATATATGAGTGTCAGACTAATCGAAATAAGCTCAAATGTAATTCTTATCAAAAAACGGGTCATATTGCCAAAGTATGTATTACGACTCTATTAAACGAAAAATCTTGTAAAAAACAATCTAATTTGAATTCTAATGCAAACAGCAGTGAAGACTCGACAAAGTACGTTCATGATTCAAATGAAAATATGGTATTTGGCATTAATAAAATTTTTGTTGATTCTATAGGTAATAAGCAAGATTGTAAAATTATTGATATATGTGACAGTCCAGCCAAACAAATCTCAACGATTGACTTACAAAAATATTTGCTCACTATACTTTTAAATGGTAAACCAGCAGTATTTGAAGCAGATTCCGGGGCTGGTTTTACTTTATTGCCGGAAGATTAATTCCAGAAATTAAATCTCGATGTATCTTTAGCGCCTACTAAAATATATTTTCGAGCGTATACTAATGATGTGTTTATTTCTAAGGGTAAAGCTACTATCAAAGTTTCATACAAAGGACACAGATCGTCAGAGGAAATTTATATTGTACCAAAAGGACGCCCCGCTATTTTAGGTCGCATATGGATACGCCATTTAGAAATAAACCTCGAAGATATCGACAAGGACATGAAGACTGACTAGCGGATCTCTACTCCTGAATCAATTCATTTGATTAATGATATTTTTACACGGTATTCTAAAGTTTTTGAACAAAAGATAGGTTGTATTACAAATCACACAGTCTCCCTGAAATTACGTGAAAAAGCCACACTAGTCTATACTAAAGTACGTAATGTACCGTTTGCTCTGCGCGAAAAAGTTGAAAAAGAGCTCGATAGTTTAGAAAAAGCAGGAATTATTTCAAAAGTAGATGCTAGTGACTGGGGATCGCCCCTCGTTGTAATTCCGAAAAAAGATGGTGGCGTACGGCTTTGTGTCGATTATAAAGGAGGGGTCAATGAATGCCTTGTAACTTCGAAACATCCAATCCGGAGCGTTACTGACGTCCTCAACAGTCTACGTAATTCCAAATATTAGACATATACAAAGCATATTTACATATTCTGGTAGACTACGCTAGCAGCCTAATTCAAGCAATCACTACGCATCGTGGCACATATCGCATGAATCGATTAAGTTTTAGGAATAAAGCAGCACTAGTCGAATTTAATCGTACGTTAGAACAAATTTTTTAGGGCTTGGAAAAAACAGCGGAATTTTTTGATGACGTGATCGTACATGGAAAAACAATGGAAGAAACCGACAAAACCTCGAAGCATGTTTAGCCCGTCTAGAAGCATGACATACACCTGAATAAAGAAAAATGCATTTTCTTCGCAGAAAAAATCGAATATCTTGGTCATGTAGTTCAATACAACCAAATCTCAAAATCTCCAGCAAAAGTTCAAGCAGTTCTTGATATGACTCGCCCCAAAGAAGTGGATGATGTTCGACGTTTCCTCGGAATGGTTACATACTACGCACGGTTTATTCCAGATCTTTCCACCAAGACAGCACCACTTCGAAGTCTACTTCAGAAAAATCACAGATTCAAATGGACAGCAGCATGTGAAGCTGTGTTCACACATCTTAAAAATGAAATGGCTAGTGATCGCGTATTAGTACCGTATGATCCAGATCTTCCTGTAATCTTAACTTGTGATGCAAGCCAAATTGGTATCGCGGCAGTAATGAGCTACATTATCAATGAGCAAAAGAGACCGATTGCATACGCGTCAAGATCTCTTACGGCGGCTGAACGTAATTATAGTCAACTAGACAAAGAAGCTCTTGCCATAATTTTTGGTGTCAACCATTTCTTTAATTATCTTTTTAGTCGACATTTTATACTCTTCACGGATAACGAACCGTTAACTCGGATTTTCCACCATAAAAAACACCTGCCAGCTATAACATCCAGTCGTTTACTCAGATATACAGCATTTTTATCCGGTTTTGACTATACAGTTAAATTCAACGTGGCGAAGCAAATGTAAATGTCGACTGTCTATCCAGAGCACCAGTACAGCGAAATTCTAACTCAGTTGATATTCTGCTAGGAGAAAAAGCTCATCAAGTTTGTGCGGAATCAATTTTAGTAATAACAACCGATCTTCTCACAGCTGATATGGTCGTCGCAGAAACTGACAAAGATGATGAACTAGGATCTATCAAACGTAATCTTCTAACTCAAGCTATCGATTCACCATACACTCTGAACCATGGTATTCTATTCAAGAATGAACGAATTGTTATTCCCAAAAGCCTTCAAGAACAAATACTCCAAAAACTCCACTCAACACACATTGGGATTACCAAAATGAAACAACTTGCCCGAGTTAAACACGAGAAAACACGTTATGTTTACTGGAAAGGAATTGATAAGGATATCGAAAACATCGTTAAGTCATGCAAATCCTGTGCTCTCCTGTGCTCAAATCCGCCTAAAGCTCTACTGCATCCCTGGGATAAACCTACAAGTAATTGGGAGTGTATACACGTTGATTATACCACATATGCTAATTACAATTTTCTGGAATGTATTGATGCAAAATCAAAATGGCTTGAAATCAAAGTGTTAACTTCAGCTCCTACATCTATCAATACTATTCAACTGCTGAATAATATCTTTTCCAGTCACGGATATCCACAAGTGCTCGTCTCTGATAACGCAACAATATTTACAAGCTCAGAGTTCAAATCGTATTGCAAAGTTAATGGCATTTTCCAGAAATTTATTGCACCAGGACATGCTGCTACCAACGGTCTTGCCGAAAGAACAGTCCAGACTCTGAAGTTACGTCTGAAAGCCCTCGCTGATAATAATCGAGCAATACACGTCAAATTACAGGAGATACTTCTTCGATATCATTCAACACCATTAGCCTGTGGACAATCACCTGCAGAACTATACTTAAATCGCAAACTACGCATCAAGCTGGATGCTCTACGTCCTTATAAGCCCTCCAGTAACTCTTTTAAATCATCATGCACCCGGATATTTAAAGTGGGAGAAAGGATTCAATCGCGTGAATTACACAACAATAAGTTCACATGGATCTTTGGCTCTGTCCTCAAGAAATTAGGAGCTTTACATTATCTTGTTTGATTGGATTCAGGGCTAACTTTAAAACGCCACGTAGATCAGCTTCGTAGTACACAAGTCAAACAAGTTCGATTTAGTCCTAATACTAAACCAGCATCCAGACATCCATTAATTGAAAATGTTCCAAGACTGAACGTCGCAATACAACCTGATCCACAGCCGGATCTACAACTGGAGCAACAACAGGATCCACAACTGGAACCACAACCGGATCCGCTACCACAAGACCAAAGACTACAACCTAGTCCTATTCGACGGTCAAATCGGCCGCGCCGACCACCCCGATATTTACGATTACATTCGCTTTTAAGTATTCCAGTTAAGTGGGGGAGACTGTAATGGCGCGTCTAGGTTGTTCGTTGCTGTTCGATGGTTGATAGAGAGAGGGATCGGCCCGAGTCGGCCATTGCGCAGATAGCATATAAATATATCGCAGTAATAGCGTGCATTGATTAGATTAAAGAGTACTGTATAAGCGTCAATAAAATATAAGGAAACCAGTAAGATCCAGAGCACATAATTCACTCGACCATCCGATCACAATAATATTCTCCATTAATTTCCTGAATACACATATTTTATGTCATCTAGTAATACATAAAATGGGTCTCCTCCAATTCTTTTTATTGTATATCGCCACAAATATTCACACAGATGGATCTTATCTTGTTTATCGACTAACTTATCTTGTTTAATACCACCTCTACTTAAACGAGCTCGTAAAGCACGCCACAAACTCATGTGACCGCAGGGGGGCGGAATCTACAGTCTCCACGCATTCCACGCGAAACGAGATGCTACATAGGTTCACAACTTTTCACGCGTGGAAAATCCACGCCGAAGGCACCCCGCACACCCCCTTCGGTGTGTGTGTGTGTGTGTGTGTGTGCGCGCATGTGCGTGTGCGTGTGCATGTGTGTACGCGCGCGCGTGCTATCGTTGAATAATTTTTACAAAGCGAAAACTTTTATGCTTTGTGATTTTTGAACGGATTGTGACCGCCACTTTTTTCAAGGTCAAAGTTACTCAGGGTCATGACCTTGACAACATATGTCATTGGCGAGTGGAATCTTTTTGTAAATAATTACCAAACTTTGTAAAAAGCTTTAGTTTAGGTTAAGATAAAAGCCTTTAAAGGAAATTTTGGCGACTTTCATGACAAAGCCATTTTTTTAAGATAAAACGATAAAAAGTGTAGGAAGAGATTTTAACAATTCTACAGAATGTTATAAATTATTATAAAATTACCATTATATATTATAAACACTTCTCCCCACTTTACTTTAACGTGATCTTTCTGTTCAAGTCAACAATCATATTTCAGGAGTTTTCATGTTGATTCAAAAGGCATTGAAAACATGTTCCACATTAGTTTCCAACTTTTTACGTGAAGCAAAGTCCATCCCACCGCACTCTCTGCTTACAGGACAAAACGAGGTCTGTCATTGTACGGTTCGGGCTTTCAACTTTCCACGCGGAGCGAGGTCAACTCCCACCCATCCCTGCCGCAGAAGGTGGGGCGGTAATCCCTCCCCCGTCTACATGTGTGCTGTCTACACACGTATCAGCAAATTACTTCCCTTAAAACTGACACAAACTGTTATATTTTTTAAACTTATTCTTTTTAATAAATAACGAACGATGGCTAAAACCTTTAGAAGGTTACTCAGGAGAATGCTCTCTATAATATATGTCAAGGTCAAGGTCGCAGGAGGTTGCTTGTCTAAAGTAAATAATTACCAAACTTAACATTCTTTTTACCATTTTATCTTAAAAAATAGCTTTCTTGTAGGAGTCGCCAAAATTCGCTTTAAGGACTTTTATTTTAACCCAAAATGAAGCTTTTACAAAGTTTTATCGAAATCGTAGTTAGACCGTTTTCGGAACTTTATTCAATAAATATACAAATTCGAAGATTTTTGAAATATTTCGCACTACTTGAAAAGATCTTTGATGTGTATAAGCTAACCTTGTGCTTGGATTACCAAAAAGTGTAGAAAAAAACTAAGTATTTTAAATAATCTCAAAGTAAAAAATTTAAGAAAATGAGATCAAGAGAACAGTACTATAAATCTATCCTGCATTATTTACTTTACATCGAAAATTTTGTATAAGTACTGCTTATTGTGCGTATGTACATGTACTGCATCATGCATAAACTACATATTTATCTTTTGCCGTAGAAATATAAGTTGTAGTAATTCGTAAGAAATAATATTAATTAAATTATTTAAGAGGTAATTAGCATCGTTTAATGTATTAAGTAAAATATACGGTTCTATTAAGTAATGTTTTAAAATACCATATTGATTAAAAATCGTTGAAATGTAGTATATATGTAGATTCAATGACATGCGGAGAGAGATTTTCATTTCCTGAATGACTTTATAATGTCATAAATATAAAAAAGATGTAAATGGATCAAATTATTTATGTTTGATATGATGTTGAAAAGATGTAGAAAATGATGACGATGGTCTGTCAATACATCAAGAAAATTGGATAATTCATATTAGAATATAAAAACAAGAAATAAAAATCCAGATTTATGTTAAAAAAGTATATTAAATAAAATGAGCGCAAAAAGAGAAAGGTTTTTAATTTTAATGAATTAAAAACAGAGAAATTTGAATGTAATATAAAAACAGTATTAGGTGTCAAAGATATGGAAGTTAAAAATGTTAAGAATAGAGTTAAGAATACTAAAATTCGATTGTACTTGTAATCTTCAAATAGCTGATGTTACAGACTATGCCACATTTTTCTTATTTGAAATATTAGAGATATGATTATGTATCTACGGTATTCAACGTTCCTCAAATAAGGATCAAACTTATTCCCATACAGCACAAGAAGTTGAAACAACGTTACTGACAATGAAACATTGCAATGTTGAATGTGAAGTAAAATATCTTTCTAACGTTGAATCTATGTTGATTCTTCTACACTGATTCTGTATGTTACTACAACAATATTGAAACAATACACACACACACACACACACACACACACACACACGTGCGCACGCACGCACGCACGCACGCGCACACACACATTAATTAAATTATTAATTTTCCAAAATTAAAAAAAAAAACATTGGAAAAAATTTTATATGCAGACAACATATATATATATATATTTTATATAAATAAAAAATATCTTTATACTTTAATATTTTATGAAATCTGCATTGCACATAAATTGAATAAATGACACGTTTAGCAAATAGTATATTGTACAAATAGTGGAAAAAACGGTCGATTCTGAATGAGTGTGAAATTAGTCGCACGAGCAAAGCGAGTGCGACCATCACACTCATTTGGGCTCGACCACTCTTCCCACGAGTTGTTCATACTATTTTTCCTAACAAGAGCGTGAAACAGGCCGCTTTTCGCGCTTGTTTTACAATTTCATTTCTCCACTAGTTGAGAAATGGCTCCATGTTTCAACGCTTACGTCATCATTGCGAAATGGATTCGTTTTGCTCACTCAAAACAAGCGCGAAAAGCGGCCCATTTCACGCTCGCGTTAGGAAAACGTTTATTTTGCAACAGTTGGAAATTTTCTGAGCTGAGATTGGATTTTATTCTTTTAGACCTAAAGGAATAATCCAATCTGAGCTCCGAAAATTTCTAATAGTTGTAAAAAAGACACGTTCTGCTAAACGCGGCTAATATTAATCAGTATTTAATAATTTAATTGTTGTGCATTGTTTTTAATATTTACTAGTTAATATGTCATTACAAAATTTTTTTAACACTCTAAAGATATGTACATACAAGTATAAGCAAGAAGGAAGCACCAGAGTCAGAGAATCACCACTAGTCCGTTTGATAATCAAAGTCAAGCAACATAGGGGCGGGTTATTACATACTTGGTTGGATGACCGGCTGGAGAGCGGATTTTTTTGGGCTCACAGTTGTACACACACGGCACATATGTACCCGCAATATTTATTCGTTAAAATCTGATGTATCTGATAAATGACATGTCTGTGGTAACGTATTAGTATTACTTTTACTGCTATATGAGAATGTTTTTTAAATGTTGAATTGCAATGTCTTGTAGACGTCTACAAGATGTCTACAAGACGTCTACAAAACATTGCAATTCAGCGGACATCAGATATTTGTGCAATGTTTTTTCAACATTCAATTCATGTTAAATCTTTTTAAGATGTTGATTCAATGTTAATGTGCTGTATGGGATTGTAGTTTCTCGGGAAAAAAGAATTAGATCTACCTAAGATATGACCAGATCTGGTTCATCAGATCTGACCAGATATAATTTGATCTGCCAAAATATAATTATTTACCGAATGTATCCAAATATGCTCAGATATAATTAAAAATCATGAAAGGATGTAAAATACTATAAAACTATAAATATGTAAATTTAATTCAAAATTGTGTGCCACTTTATTATAAGCGTAGACTCTGATACAACTGATATAAATTGTACTGTACACTCGATTTATATACCGTTCTTATACCATCGTTTGTCATATTTTAAATACGAGAAACGGATCTCATTGAATGCCATCTATCGGATAATCCGACATTTGCATTGGGTATAACAGAAGGTCGGAATACTGAATTATCTCGGAAAGATGACGTTTTTGGAAGAAATGTTTTATACAAAAGTTGTAGGGTATCATGTTACCCATTATGTGGTAATATTTGTGTGTGTGTGTGTGTGTGTGCGTGTGTGTGTGCGTGCGTGCGTGCGTGCGTGTGTGTGTGTGTGCGTGCGCGCGTGTGTGTATGTGTGTGCGTGTGTATGTGTGTGTGGTTTGACCTTGAACAATCTTGGGAAAGTCACATCAAGGTCACATTAAGTTTTTTAAACAGGGGCCCCTATTTTCTATGTCATATTCTTGTAGCTCTTGTCGAGACGTTTTCTAAACACTATGATAAGCTCTTTCGATAAGAATATTTCCTGATATATTTTCATGACATTTTAAATAAAATATGAAATATCTCATAAAGTATTCACTTTTCGATAACTTTATCTTCATACTTTTATACGTAGAATAATGGAAGAAATCGATTAGTGCAAAAAAAACAAAATTATTTAAAAAAATTTAATTGCATTTTGTAGACGCACTCAATTTTGCAAAATTACAAATGTAAAAATTAATATTATTATTCGATTCCTTTCATTATTCTACGTATAAAAATATAAAGTTAAAGTTGTTAAAAAGCATTTGGCTACTATTAAGAGAGTCATAGTTACGACCGCACCGGGGGGCCTGGGGGGGCGGTTAGCCCCCCCAGAGTCCACCCCGTGGTCGGAGTGCGACTGAACGTTATCAGTACTTCCCTGCACAGCAGTAACGGAACCCGCCACCGTGGATTTGCCCATTACAGAGATACATACCCTTCGGATTACATACTCCCGGTATAGGCGACACCTCTGGCCACTGACAGACACGGTTTCCCGTAACGCACATATGACTCACATTGTACCTGAGCTGTTCCCCAGGTAGCAGGATTAAATCCTGCAGCGAGCATGACCTACTCGGATTAGATCAGCTCAACTGACAGGACCGGGGTGCCAAGGCACCCCACTAACAGGTAATGCGCAACATGAGCTTCATAGCGCTGACCCACACTAGGCCCTCTATGCCGCTCACTCGGCTATACGAAACCTCTGCCCCTACGAGTCCGACACCATCTGGTAGGGCACCGGTAGCCTCCCGGCGGGGCTCCCTACCCCCGTAGTACTCGTGTCGAGCGAACTTAGCTCACGTTTGACGAGTCGCCGTCGCTAGTGCCATGCCACCAGCTACCACGTAATCGCACGAGTCACCCCGTATTGCTAACGCGTCGCTCATCGGTTGCCCGGGGATCCGGGATTCGGCAGCAGTCGACGCGCCTTAGGAATATACGGCACGTGGTGCGCCATATACCCCGCTCGTATTGGGCACCTCCCACGCACGAGCACGCCGCGCTCGCCTCGCGAAACGCTACCCTGTTCAGTACTACCGGCTGCATCCGTTACCCAGCTGATAGGACCTGGGATTGGGCAGCAGCCCAGCAGTTTTATGGGTAAAGGGCACAGGGTGCACCGTTTACCCGCGCTTACTTGAATTTCTTCACGTTGACATTCAGAGCACTGGGCAGAAATCACATTGCGTCAACACCCGCGAGGGCCATCGCCATGTGAATACTTTATCAGATATCTCATATTTTATATTAAAAATGTCATGATAAAATTTAAAATATCAGCAAATTTTTAACGAAAGAAAACTTTGTCTTAGTGTTTTGAAAACGTCTCGACAAGGGCTACAAGAATATGACATAAAAAATAGGGGTCCCCGTTTAAAGAACTCAATGTGACCTTGATGTGACTTTTCCAAGATCGTTCAAAATCAAACCACAATATCACCACATAATGGATAACTTGGTACCCTACAATTTTTGTATAAAACATTTCTTCCGAAAACGTCATCTTTCCGACGTAATCCAGTGTCCAGACCTTTTTGTTACAACCTTTGGTATAACCAGTAAATAGTTCTTATTAATTAAAGTAAAAAATGTAAAGTCTCTAATAATTATTATTCGAGTTGGTAATTACGCAACGTTGGTATTTACGCAAGTCTCCAGTAACTTCAACAAAAATTTTTAATGTAATCTAGCTATTAAATAATAATCAAATTAAAAATTTTTTCACTTTTGTTTATCTATCATCTATAAGCTTACAGTGTACAAAATAACTTACATTTCTATGATTGTCTTTTGTATTTTAGATATAAGGCGATTTGATGAAAATGCTTTTATAACAAATAACTAACATTTTTTTGTTCATAAAAAAATACTTCTGCAAATTATATCTTTATCATAATTTATTTTTATTTAATTATATCAAAGATATTTAATTGAATATCTTTAATTTGCTACATCTATAAATAAATTCATAATTATACATTTAAATATCACATATTAGACGAATGTCGATCATCAAACATTTAATTTATTATAGTTAAACATGGCCAAATATCGTCAGACCTGAACAGTTTTCGATCAAGCACAACCACAGTTCGACTTATATCTGGACAGATATGGTCAGATGCAATGTATTTTGGATCGCATTCGAGTATAGATATAGTTATATATAAACAGATACAGTCAGATTTGGACTGTTTCGATGAAATTCAATCACAGATCTGAGTAGATTGGTCCGATCTGAGCCGTCGATTACCAGATTACACCCTATATATAGTTATATAGAACATACATGACCAGATCTGCGCAGACATGAGAAGTCATATCTGAGCATATCTGACCAGATAAAATTTGATCTAGTGAGATATAATTTGATCCGATCAGATCTAATCCTTTTTTCCCGGGTTCTGGAAAATGTTACGTAGGCTGCATTCTGATATTCACTGTTAGTACTGAAAATCTATATTTTTCTATATTTTATGTCACGTATACTTTAGAATTTCAGTACTGACAGTTACTAATAGTAAATATCGAAATGCAGTCTAAAACTCACCTATTAATAGAAGCTTCCGGAAAAAAATTGTCCTGCAGCGAGGTACCGGCAATTGCTGGATTAGAATTCTGCAACATGAAATGCCCGTCCACTTGATCTTCTACGGGTGGCGTGGTTACTGCCATCTTGGCTAGCGTTCTAGTGACACCGCCTCCGGGTATGATCAAAGGATGCTTCCTCTGATGTCGCGGTAAGCTGGACTTGGGCTGAAGCGTCTTAGAGCGGTCTCTAGGCGGCAGAGGTATTGGATTTTCGTCGATATTGCTCTGATTCTGATTGTTCTCTATCTCCATAGAGTGATGTCTTTCGAGAATGCGCGATTGCGGCAGAGGCAAAATTGCATGGGGCGACGGAGGTGCTCGGACTTTGGGCAGAGTCCTCGCGCCGCTATGATGCATCTCGAAATGGTAGCCATGTTCACCGGATGCGTCTTCTGACTGCGATGACACCAAGTAGCCCAAAGTGGCATGCTTGTTTCCGCGAATTCTGGGCCTTACTACAGGTAGTCCGGAACGCAACATGCGCAATGGATTCGTATCTCCGGTACTTTCCAATGTTGGCGTCTCCACCAAACTGTTGTACACTTCCTTAGCTTCTTCCGACAGGGTGGCCTGAACATGTTGCGGGAAGGGATAGATACGAGGATAAAAGAAACAGAAATTAAACAGAAATAAGAAAACGGAAATTATAAATATGGAATGCTAAACTTTCGGTTATTTTTTTATTTCTCATTTGCATTCTTCTCTCCTTCTCTCTTTTTCTGCGCACATGTGTATACATGTGAACGCGCGCACGCCCACATGTTATCTTTGATTTGTGTACCATTGTGTACCAGCTCAATAATTATAGTGAACAACTACTAACATACCAACAATATCTGACACTCGTTACAGTGTTTCGTGCAATAAAAACTGACATGTTTTCTCATATCAATGAGTATAATTTTCTTCAGAATTCTCAAACTTTTTCCTTGCTCGCTACACTTTTAAAATTTAATTGCATATAAAAAGAATTAATTTCTTTGAAAGAAAAGAATCGTTCTTGCCAATCAAAAATAAATTATTAAATTATTTTGAAACTTAAATTATTAAAATTACAATAAAGCCGGAAATTAATACAAATTAAATATAGGGCGTTTATTAAAAAAGTCTGCACGATTTAAGAGATATTTATGATAATTTGAGAAGAATAGATAAAACTTAATCTGTTCCAAATAAGTTACAAAATTTACAATTAAGAAAACATTGAAATGTTTTCGTCCTCATAAAAAGTTTAAAGTTATTGAATCTCTTTTAATAAAAATTATATAATTTTTTAAATATTTTACGGAATATTAACACAAATTCAACGACTACAATATTATTGTTATTCATAAAAAGAAAGAAAGATACAACTTATGTGAATAAATGTTCAAATTGCAACACAAAATTCCACTTTGATAAATTACTATGCAAAGCAACTATATTAAATTCAAACTTACTGTTAAATTCAAACTTACATAATCTCTAATTTTCTCTCTCAAAATTTTTTAATATTATTAATTGGTGTTCAATATATATTGACTGCACCCCCAAAAAAAGAAAGTGGATAAGATATAGGTTCAGAAAACAAGTTGACAACAGACTGATCTCTGTACTTGCAAAATAATCTCGAACTATTCATGTATCATGAGCTAAGCAATCATCCTATTAAAAGTAAGTTCCTTATATTAAAAGAAACATTCTACATCAACTATGGTAATTGTACATTGCAGATATCAATATGACATTAAATTTTTTTATAAAAGTATAGTGCAATTAAATTACAGTCTAATATGCCGAATCAGACATTAATTTTCATAGTTCTAAGATAAAAGAAGATAAAGAGTAAAAAGAAATATGAAAAAAACTAAAGTCAAGGAAAAAAATGTAAAAACTTACAAACTTAACTTAAAAAAGTTAAGTTTTTGAATCTATATGGATATTTTGATACAACAAATGTTGATTTTCTTGATACTACAAATATGATCAAAGATTGATTACAATTCCAATTCATCCATTCACTCTTGTACGTAAGAGCCATCATATTCTCGGTGAACTTTGTTAACTTAACAATGAACAGTAAATTCCGGATCAGGATACAGATTTTAAGAACAATAAATTCTAGAATCATTTTAATACCAAAATTGACATAGTACTAATTTGTTTAATATATTTTACTGTTGTACATGACGCAATACTTTTGATGGATTTTGTTAACTTAAACAATAGCAATAAGTTTCCGATCAGAATATTTTAAGACTAATAAATTTTAGAATTATTTTAATATCAAAATAAACAACTGTTGAATACGTTCATGTATTACTTTGCACATCGTACATTAGCATTCCTCCTGTATTATTCGGATCGATCACCGTAACGACATCTAACGTCTAACGACATCTAACGCACAGGTGCGCGCGATATGTTTTCCCCGTTTTGGGCACGTTCACGCATCGTGCGTTAGCGAGATCTCCCCGTCTCTCGACCTTCACTCTTTCGAACGATCGCGAACTCGACACAAGTATTGTGTACTCTCACGTTCGGTGCGCGCTGGATAAACTCACTTATAATAAATTCGTATTATGTTATAGTCAATATCTTGCGATCTTTATTTTCCCATACCGAACCTCTTGATCCTGCAGACAGGAATCTCAATAACAACTAATTTATTTAATATACTTATTTAGTATAGCAATTAATTTATTTATTATACTTTATTCTTGTATCTTTGTGAGTTTCGATCATTTTTGAAGTTGGATTTTATGAGCAATAAAGTAACATATTCAAAAGCAATATATTTTGTGAACACTTAATTGAAAAAACAATTTAATATTGAACTTATACCTTGACAACACTATACGTGAAAGAGACGTGCTACTTTGATCGCAAAGTCGCAGAATTTATGATAAAGGAGACCGGGGCAAAGTCGTCACAGGGGTGGAGTCGTCACTACAATTATCTCGAAATCTGTATGTTGTGTGAACTCGCCATTAATATTGTAACGCTACTTATGGTGCCCATGTGACCAACGGAGTTTAGTGAGATTATACGCCACGTTGTGATTTTCATTAAGGCAAACGTGTTTTCGGATGTCAAAAGTGAAAGAGTGACCCCAAAATCAGTGGTTTTTTGCCTATTTTTGGTCCCGCGATATTGGAACTGAATTGTGTATCAAATGATACCTTATGACAAGACATCAATCACAAAAAATTTTTAAGTTGAGGTGAGAATTGATTCCAAAGATATGAGAGGTCAAAGTAGTCAAAATTCATTAACTCGTCAGCCCGTACGCTTTAAGGGGATGCTGAAGCCGTAGCCGAACTCGATCAGCGTCGATAAAGAAGTGCTCACCGACTATATCTGTCCTTGTATAGACAAAGATATAGACAAGGATAGCACGCTACATTGCACGCACACATACGCACGATGCACATCGACATTATACTTTTATATTACGCTTCCAAATCTTGATTTGGAGGGTTTATCGATGTTTTTCTTGTTGTGCAATTCGGGGGAACTTGTTTTCGCGTTCGTACCAATGGTATATCTCTTATATGAAAATACATCTTGTGACGAGCTGACAGCTCGCCGCAACTCGAGACGCCATATTGGGATAAAAGTAGGATAAGGAAATCTGTACTTCCGTAATTTTTTCTCGTTTTCTATATAAAATCGGAGTTCCCCCGAATCATTAATGTATGTACTGCAATTCTGGAGAAGGATTTTTAATTCTGTCAAATTAATACGACGCTACGTGCCGACAAAAAATGCCGGTAAAACAGACGGCTCCAGCATCCCCTTAAGGGATGCTGGAGCCGTATAACCGACAAAATTACCATTTTCTATGTTATCGACTATATCTGTCCTTGTATAAACAAAGATATAGACAAGGCTACATATTGCACGCACACATACGCACAATGCACATCGACATTATACTTTTATATTACGCTTCCAAATCTTGATTTGGAGGGTTTTTCTTGTTGTGCAATTCGGGGAAACTTGATTTCGCGTTCGTACCAATGGTATATCTCTTATATGAAATACATCTTGTGACGAGCTGACAGCTCGCCGCAACTCGAGACGCCATATTAGGATAAAAGTAGGAAAGGAAGTAAGAAAATCTGTACTTCCGTAATTTTTTCTCGTTTTCTATATAAAATCGGAGTTCCCCCGAATCATTAATGTATGTACTGCAATTCTGGAAAAGGATTTTTAATTTTGTCAAATTAATACAACGAACTGCTGACAATGAATTTGAAGTCAGATTTTTAAAATTTATAATGGCCGATTTAATATGGCGGACTATGTATTTAAAAAATGTTTTAATTTCTTTTTTTTTGTTAAGTAAATCGATCCATAAGTATGTGTGAAAAATCTGACAAATTCATTGTCAGCAGCTAGCAAAACCCCCGGGTACGAAGTTTTAAATTATCGGACTGAAAGAAAAATTCGTGCTTTAAAGCGTACGGGCTGACAAGTTAATAAATTTTTACTACTTTGACCTCCCATATCTCTGGAATCAATTCTCACCTTAACTTAAAAATTTTTTGTGATTGATGTCTTGTCATAAGGTATCACTTGACACACAATTCAGTTCCAATATCGCGGGACCAAAAATAGGCGATTTTTGGGGTCACTCTTTCTTGCGCGTCGAAAATTTTTAATATTTTAAATATTATTTTCTCTCCAAATCTCGAGATAAGTGATTCTGAAGAGTAATGCATGCTGCACACAAATTCAGTGGTTTTTTTATTTTCGTTGATTTGTAATATTTCATGAGCGATCAAACTTAAAATCTATGTCCGGGGCGAAGTGGTCACCAAGCCACCAGGGCGGACTCGATAAATCGTCTGTGACAACTTTATCCCGGTGGTTTCACTCTATTTTTCGTTGCAAATGCGTCATTCTATTATTTCACAATTGCAAGAAAATGGTACGCACGTACCATCGCAAAACGACTCCCGTCGACAAGAAGCAACTTAGGAAAACAGTTCTTGCGATGAAAAAAGATAAAAAAATCCAATAGATAAAATTTACGACAAAAATAGCCGCAAAAAAAATTTGGAGTCCCGAGAACTACGTTGAACGACTGGCTGAAGAAGAATAATGATGAAAGAACAGTTGGATGACGTAGCCGTACGATATCATGAAGGCTTCAAGCGAAAATCAAAGTCAAGAAAGCAGCAGTGGTCGGATTCCGTCGAAGACGGATAAGATTAGAGACGATAACGAGGACGAGATTGGATAATATGTGCTGCGTGTGCTCAGAGATGACAGAGAACAGAGTTGACAAGAAACAGTGCATTTTGTGCGAGCGTAGGACACATAAGTGCGTGCGCTTTTCTTATAATTATTTTTCGCCATCGTGTTTTTAATTAATGTTTCCATTTTTCTATTAAAAAAGAATTAATAAAATGTATCCTATCATTTTTCATGATCGAAATTATGAATTTTTATTTAAAATCCAGTCCGAGAATGGAGTGACAACTCCGCCCCGGGGGTGTGACAACTCCGTCCCGGCAATTTTGACATTTTAATTTTTGCACCTTTGTCGTTTTTACTCTATATTAGTTGAACAAAGCGACGTAACGTTACAGCGTCTTAACTGGAATTCAAAACGTGATTAACACGTCGTTGTCACGTAACTAACAGCCAAATTCCTGGTGACGAAGACGTTGCAGTAACGTATATTTGTAACTTTATGCGACGTGTTGAGCACCTATTGGCGATCTTAAAATGGTTGACTGGTTGTGAAAAATCAAGATTGATTTTTACTATATTATGTATATAAAATACTTGACAGACAAGTATTGTTGTACTTGGTTGAAGCAAAAATTAAAACAAACAAGCATATGTCAAAATGACATCAAAATTTGGTCATAGACGACTAAAAATAACGATGACGATATTTCAAGACACGAAAAGATGTGATTTTATGACCTTTTTTAATGACATTTTAATGACATTTTAATAATGTAGAGGATTGTAAAAATCACAAAATTATATACAAAATTATAATTAAGAAATGTATTATTTAAAGAAAGTGTTATTTTGTCATTTTGACGTCTTTGGACCAGTAATCACCAATTTTTTACGTCATTTTGACGTAGGTGTAGGTATGCTACCTAGGTTGTTTTAATTTTTGCTACAATCAAGTATAATAATGCATTTTAATCTGTCATGTATTTTATCTAAGTAATATAAAAAAACCAGTTTTAGTTTTTCAAAAAATTGTAATTATATTTATAGAAAATTGGTTCTTACTGTATGTTAAATACAATTCTGGTCCAAAGACGTCAAAATGACAAAATAATACTTTTTTTAAATAATACATTTTTTAATTATAATTTTGTATATAATTTTGATTTTTACAATCTTCTACATTATTAAAATGTCATTAGAAGACCAAAAAGATCGTAAAATCACGTCTTTTTAATGTCTTGAAATGTCGTCATCGTTATTTTTAGTCATCTATGATCAAAGTTTGACGTTATTTTGATTTTTGACGTATGCTTGTTTGTTTTAATTTTTGCTTCAACCAGGTACAATAATACTTGTCTGTCAAGTATTTTATATACATAATATAGTAAAAATCAATCTTGATTTTTCACAACCAGTCAACCATTTTAAGATCGCCAATAGGTGCTCAACACGTCGCATAAAGTTACAAATATACGTTACTGCAACGTCTCTGTCACCAGGAATTTGGCTGTTAGTTACGTGACAACGACGTGTTAATCACGTTTCAAACTCCAGTTGAGACGCTGTAACGTTACGTGCGACGATCGAGTTAGCACATCATAGCAACGTGCTTGCTGCGTACGGTGCTGTCAGGATATGGTTAACTATTTATTTTTGCTTGTTTTTTGCTTTTACGCCGTTACAATAATCTTATCGGTACATCCATAATCATTCAATATTTTCGACATCTCTTTACAGCATTTTAGAGCAAGAAAATTAGCAAAAACTTCTGGTATATTAGTTTTTTGCTTACGCTATTCTATAAGTGTTTTTTGGGAGTAGTAAAGTAAGGGAGTGTAAAGTCAGCACCCTCATTTTTTATATTAATTTCCATTCTTGTAAATGGATATAGGAACAATAAATTCGAGACTAAAGCAATAAATTAGTATTTAATTATGCCATATATCCGAACTTCTTTTTTTAATGGTACTAGGTTCACAAATAAGTTGTGTATCTATCTTTCTTTCTATTTTCTATAAAAAATGATGTGTTGGTAATCATTAAATTTGTTTTAATATTTCCTACAATATTATGTAAAGAAAATTAAATAAAACTGAAGATTAAAGGCGACCTCACCGATTTCAACGACCTTGATATATGTTGTCAAGGTCATGACCCCGAGTGACCTTTAGAAGGTTTTAGCCGTCGCTCGCTATTCGTTAAAAAGTTATTAACAAAAAAGTTTGGAAAATATAGCAGCTATTTTGAGTATTGGAAGGCATAAAAAACGGTAATTATGCAGTAATAGGGACCACCCTCCGATGACCTTGACTTTGACATATGTTGTCAGGGTCACCCTCCTGACTGACCTTCGGAAGGACGCGCTTTAAAAGTATTTAAGTGTTTAAAGCGCGTCAACTAACTTATGTAGGTTAGTTGACGCGCTTTAAACACATAGGTTAGTGACGCGCTTTAAACACTTAAATACTTTTAAATCGCGTCACTAACCTACATATAGGTTAGTTGACGCGCTTTAAACACTTAAATACTTTTAAAGCGCGCCACGAACCCATGTGACCGCAAAGGGGTGATAAAGAATTACAATAAACTAAGTAGGTTTATATATTTCGAGCTTGTAAAGCGCGTCACGAACCTATGTGGCACCTCGTTTTGCGTGGAAAGTGTATGAGTGAACTATTTCGACATATATATTAGTCATTTATGCCTTCCAATACTCAAAATATCTGCTATATTTTCCAAACTTTTTTTGTTAATAACTTTTTAACGAATAGCGAGCGACGGCTAAAACCTACTGAAGGTCACTCGGGGTCATGACCTTGACAACATACATCAAGGTCATTGAAATCGGTGAGGTCGCCCTTAATCTTCAGTTTTACCTCATTCTCATCATCAGATTATTATTTTTAGATTATCGATTAATTATTTTCTTATCTTTAGGTTTTCTCTTTACTGAAAGATCTGAATAATGCTTAATAAAAAAAGTTAACGTATCCATTGATTGCGTATTCCCCACACAGCACACTTTATCTGAGGGACGTCCTACAGATAAAGTGGGATATCTCAATAACCGGTGGATATCCAGCGGATGCACAAATGTCCCTCAAAATATCCTGTGCTGTGTGGGTCCAGTTTGAGAACTTCTGATATTTTTATTAAAATACTCCAATTATTGAAAAATATGTAGATGCAAACATATATTATATAAATCACGCTTATATAAAACCTGGTAGCAATAAACTTACTGATACATATACAGGGTGTTTAAAAAAAAGTCCCATATTTTGAAAGCAGAAAGTATTCATCAAAATAAGAAGAAAAAATATTCAGTGAATATGGGTCCTAAATCAAATCTTGAGATATGGACTAATCTTATTGTATACTATAGGAGGTATTCAATGTTGTTTCCATTCATTGTCATGCATTTTAAATAAAAAAATACACATTCCTACAATGTCTCTATGTCGTCGATGGATGTTAAATACACCAAGGTTTTTAAATAATAAACATTGTCCTCTTCTTATATTAGTTGTTATTTCTACAGTGCAGTAAGGTTTAATTGTTAGTCATTATCAGGTATCAACAACATATAAACGTTGTATTGTATAAACATTTGTATTTTTTTATTTAAAAAGTATGAAAATGAATAGAAACCACATAGAAACTTCTTATAGTGTACAATAAAAATTGGTCCATATCTCAACAAGTATTTGATTTAGGACCCACTGTTCACTGGACATTTTCTTCTTATTTTGATGAGTACTACCTGTTCTCAAAATATGGGATACTTTTTTTAAAACATCCTGTATGTCATGAACTTTATATCAATTCTTCAAATACATATACAATTGCTAAAAACATGTAAATACATCCAAACTGTTCCATTAAATATTAATATTATCTAGTTTGATGATTAGTACAACATGCAAGCATGCTAAGCATATATAAATTATTACTTCGCACATCTTTTTCAATTATCTTCTGTACAGGGTATTAAAAATCAGATCAATAAAGGGTCTTATAAGAAATTGAATTTAGGACAAAAAAGTTCCTATAAACTTTCCTATAAACTTCTTTGTTTCAAATTCAATTTCCTATAAGACTCTGAAGTTTCATTGACCTGACCTAGAACACCCAATATATGTATAATTATATAATTTTGCATATCATATATACCATTCGCTTAATTAATTTGTTAAAATTTAAATATTTTTCTTTAGTTATGATTCCATATATAAAACTGTTTATAATAAATTGTGAGAAAAAATGGAATTTGAGTCTAATAAATACTTAATCATTAAAACAAAATATTTACAATAATATATCTTAGAATATATAACAAAAAATATATAACAAAAATATTATGATTAATTATATATGTAATACATTATGTAATCAGACTAAATATAGTGTACAGGTATATAAAACCATACGTTTTGGAATATGGTTATTCAATTACAGCCTCTCAAAAAAATTACTGTTTTAATATTTAGAATTAAAATTTGTAGCAGCAGTTTTGCAACTTCTTAAATAATCCAGATGTGATATTTAGTAATTTAACATATATTTATATTAATTCCTTATAATAAAATGATTTATTTATAGTCGACTAGAGAAATAATATAATAAAGTGATTTATTTAATATAATAAACTAATTATCTATTTTGATTTTACGTTTTTGTATCGTATATATGTCATTTCTTCACTTTTCTCTAGTAAAATAAAATAATACAAAAAATAAAGTTAAAATTATTAATAATTTTCTCAAATATTTTGTTCGAGAATTTTGTATTATATACATAACAGTAAATGATTCAACGTTTTTACGCAATTTAAGGCTCCTGGTCCCTGAGCCGAGAACTCTGCGTTGACGGTGGCGACGCCACTCTCTCCTCTCACTCTCTCCAATGGAGAATTCTGTCTTGTGACATGTTGACAACCTATTTTGTTGTGCGTGCTATTTCTTTATTATTTGCTCTGTGCTTGTGCTCTAACGTTTAACGTATTCGTGAAAGTCGTAAAATTGGCCGAAAAGTAAGATTTGCATGCGGAAGGAACGTTTTCACCTCCTTTCGATAGTCGTTAAACGGCTGTTTTTCCCGTATGTTTAGGCTTCGTTTTATGGCTGTTTGTTTATTGTCGAGGGAAAAGGGTAGTTTTCGGCCAATTTTGGAAGTGTTCTGAAACGATCTATAGTGATGTTTTATTGAAATGTCTTTTTATTTGAAAATGGCATGCATAACAAAATTGGGTGTTTTCCTCGCCTCGATAGTAAGAATCCAATATGGCCGCGGTGACTACCCAGGAGCCTTAAACGATAAGTGTGAAATTGATTTTATTTTTTGAAAAACAATGATTATGGAAGCTTTCCAGCAAGCAACACAAGTCAATACAAACATCGTTCTATGTTTCTTTTTTAGCAATGAGTAACAAAGATAATATGATACTTGTGCCGACTTTTGTCGCTTGCTGGAAAGCTCCCTGTACCTGCGCATATATACATGTATATGTACATATGCGATGCAAATAAAATAATTTATTATAATTTTTTTCTTTTTAACGCCAATATAAACGAGTGGCACCGATAAGGAGAGTCAATAACTGAAATGATTAATAGAAATCCTATTTTATTGCTTGGAAAAATTTGCCATAGTTTCTAATGTTTCCAAAGTTTTCCTTCTAACAGCACTTCTAATTTTTCATTTAAAAACAACTTGCTCATCATATCACTCATCATATCCTCATTATTTAGTTCATTTCCTTCCTTCATTTAATGTTTTATACCTAAAACTGAGATTGCTTTTAAAAGATATTAGAGACTTAAGTCGCGAAAATTTTGCTGCAAACTATACTGGAATAGTCAGAAATATATACAGGAATACTTTATTCTAAGATCCTTTTTCTATTTTTTCTGTTATCATAGTTTATTTTCCATTAAACTATAATTCTCCTCTTGCACTGCTTTCTCATTATGGTTTGTAATTAAATATGACGAGTTAATTATGTTAGAATGAAAACATAAATTATAAAATGCGCATATAACATTTTCATCTTGAGCATTAGAATAAGAGTGAGGACAAAAAAGCAACATTTTGGAATAAAAAAAATATTCATGATCTTAGAATGACAGAAGTTGACTGTAAATTGCAAATTATTCTCGCCCGAATTGCTGACAGCGTCACTCGCTATATCGATGCTAAAGAGCATAATTTAAATAAAATAAAAACATTTTTATCGTAATTACTGCAACTTTGACTTTTTTTTAAAGCAAAATCAATCTAATTATTCAATCACCAATCTAAGTATATTAAATTTATAAAGAATTAATATAAATAGCATGCATTCGTAAATAATTTCGCCAATCACTTTGCAAGATTGTTTAGACTTGACATATAGAAAAGCCACATCTAAATTGATCAAGGTTGAAACTAAATTCTTTAGAATTTTAAGGAGCAGGGGAAGGAGGAAATGTCAGTACGTCGTTCGTGAATTCCGGATACTCGGAACTCGTGTCTGAATCAAGATCGGAATTGCTAGTAAATGTCAGGCTAGAACTCGGTGCACTTTCCGGCCAAGAAAGCAGATTGTTTCTGGAAGAGAATGGTGGCGATAGTGAGTTCAAGAAACTCGTCGATGGGGGCGGTGACTTTCCGCAGAGTTCAACTGCGGACAATCCCTTAGCGGAATCAGGATGCAGAAATGAAGTCTTATTTTTGAAATTCAAACGTAGATTATGCTGAATTTTCTTGTGTCTGCGTTTGTAACGCAGACGACTCCTGATGTCCGTCTCTGAGTGTGAAATCGAATCCGAGTCCTCACTAGAATCGTTTTTGGGATGAAAAGATCTGCGTATATTCTTTATTGGAGGTTTCCTACTCTCCGACAAGGATGATGTCCTATGTCGATAAATGGCGGCGCCAGAAAACTTCTTCGCAAGCATATCCAATTTTGGTAGCTCCTTTCTGATAGGATCGTTCTGATATAATTTTGGCGGCTCTAAAATGTGTTGATGTAGAGTTGGACTCGTTGAAGGGTTTGATTTTTTAATCAAGTTCAGTTTCGTATTAATCGGCGATTGATTTTGTAATGGAATGTTCAAGTCCAAATGCTTGGGCTTTTGAATCGGTATGTTTAAGCTTCGCAAAGATGTTTGGGATGACGCTGATAAATCCAGATTTCTCATATTGGAGACCAGCGACTTTGGTAACGCTGTTTCTAAATTTCTCGAATTTTGTGCGATATTCTTGCCTAATTGTATCATGTTCTGTGTCAACTTGCCCAAGCCCAAGTTTAAATTTTGAGCTTTCTTGGAGTCCAAGTAATTTTTTACGCTCTCTAAGCCAGAAATTTCACGTTGATATTTTTCAGCTAAGAGTTTACTATTAAGTTCTACCTGACTAGCTTCGACATCAGATTTTCGTCTGAGACGTTGGAAATTTACTCGCAAACTCTCGGAGCTGCTATATATAGGAGATTCCTTTTTTTCTGATTCAGCAATAAATATAGGATTGCTGGATATTACAAACGGAAAGCCCTCGTGACTGTTCTGGTTTTGTTCGACTTTACGAAAGCTTTGTATGTTTATTTTTACCGTCTCTATATTACTTCTTGGACTGGACTCTGATCCACCAGTCTTCATGTTAGTCTTAATACTATCTGATGAGTCGTAGACGGTGTTCATGTTTTGACTGGATTTCCTTGACACAAAGGATACGTTTGCGGCTCTAGATTTTGACAGGTCAATTTTCTTGGTAAAATTTGTGATGTTCATTTTTGTAGATTCAGCAAAGGTAACGGGAATTTTCGGTCGCGTACCAAGATCCAAGTTCGTCGTCTTATCCCTCGCTACGTCAAACTTGTCCGGCTTATTGCAAGGAGATTCAAAGTTCGTTGCTTTCCCTTTCAAAATATCAAAATTTTCATCAGGCTGCGATTCGAAATGCATGATATTACAATCCTTCAGTTCACAATTGCTTAATTTATTTTGCAATACCTGTTTAGACCTAACACCGGCTGACGAGCTTTGTTCTTGAATGTTCGAATAATAAGTCGATTTATTAGGCTGTTCTAAATTATTAATTTTATCATATTTGTCCAATTTTTCTTCTCTAAAATATATCTTTTTGCTGGTGCATCCTGGAGTAGTTTCATCGTCACAGTATTTCGGTTGTTCAAAATAACGTTCAACGTAACTTGTAGATACTCTCTTTATATCGCATGGGAAATCGTAATTTGAATTTTCTATATTAAATTTCTTACCGTTCTGATGTCGGACGTTTAATTTGGTATTCGCATCAGTGAGGCCCTCGCAATTTAGGTGATCTTTTCTATTTCCATTCTCCAAGAATTCAGTTGACTTGACTAAATTCTGTTTTGTTGTCGCATTTTCTAATGTATGTGTATTCAAGTCAATATCCATGTATGAAGCCCAGGCACTCGGTTTTGTCAATAGTTCTCGCGATTTTGCGAAACAAAACTCTGCCGATGCCTTATCCCACAGAGGAAGTTTCAAAGTTGACGGAGCGCCAAGGGATTCTATGCTAGATACCGTGGATGAGAGAGATTGCAAGCTTGAGCATAACCACTTTATGCAGCGCATAAAAATTTGATGAAGATAGCATGCAGGAAAATTAGTGAAAATTGATAGTAATTTTGATAGTAGGTGGTGGTTTCAATAAATCAAGCACATGCAAAAGTGTATCACATAAAGCAAGACGCACAACATATACACATGGCATTTCACAATTGACAAAAATGTTTGGAGTTTGCATTTGTCGTCATTAAATGAAATTCCATTTGTCGTGTAGTTAAGAATTTAATGTCAAATTATAAATAACAAAAAATATAGAAATTAATAACGGTAAAACACGAAAGAAGGAAAGGGTCAGAGAAAAATCGACATTAGTTGTGTTGTGAGTGATTAAACATTAGATAAGAATTTATGGATACAATAAGTCGACCTCAAAGTAAATTAATTATTGTACAAGGGTGCGTAAAACAAAATGTCGAAATATCTTCATTACTCTTAAACATACAAAAAAAGAGACAATTAAAATTACTCAATTTAAAGAGGAAAATATCACTTTCCTCAATGTTACAATGTGTTCTAAAAATCGGCTTCTCAAGAACAGAGCCATATATTCTTTTAATACTTACTTTAAAGAAAACTTTATGATAAATTCACACAATAGTAATGTATTATTAATTACTATTAAATTATGTGTTATTTATTTTATGTGTAGTTTACTTTAAATAGATAACGTGCGCAAAATATTTTTACTTTAATATAACAGGTATAAAAAAAATAATATTTGAGGAAGTTGTTTCTTAATATACGTCATAATGTTTGTTTTACATCTATATTATATTACATTTTTAACTTCCTAATTCTTTTCATGAGTTTTATTTCAAAATGTACTTAAAATGTCATTAATGCAATTCTTCATTGAATAAATGAATGAGTTTTTGGGATAGCAGTATAACTTGTAATACTATATCTGTCATCGTATACTTTCTTGCGTGATTCTTTATAAATATTGTTCTTATGCTTTACGAAAAAAACTAAGGCGCAACTAACGGACTCACTTTCCTCGAGAAGTATTCCATTGAGTCTGATCTAAGCAAATTCAGAACTGTCGTGTCAATCTCATAAACCAAAACAGTTATGGTAAATATATCGAATAATAGTTATTTGTGTAACAAGTGCTGTAAGATGAAAATTCACGGGTGCGGAGTTGACGCACGAGCCTTAAGGCTCGTTCCCTGTTGGCGGGTGAACAATCCGACGCTTGGCGAATTCTGCTTCGCAATGATAGGAAGAGCCGACATCGAAGGATCAAAAAGTGACGTCGTTATGAACGCTTGGCCGCCACAAGCCAGTTATCCCTGTGGTAACTTTTCTGACACCTCTTGTTGAAAACTCTTTAAGCCAAAAGAATTGATAGACCGTGCTTTCGCAGTCTCTATGGGTACTGAACATCGAGATCAAGCCAGCTTTTGCCCTTTTGCTCTACGCGAGGTTTCTGTCCTCGCTGAGCTGGCCTTAAGGCTCGTGCGTCAACTCCGCACCCGTGAATTTTCATCTTACAGCACGGCTTGCACACCCTATTTTATGTTGCAAGTGCGTGGAAAGTGGTCTATCACGCACGCGTAGCGTGCGTAATGGGCTACTTTCCATGCACGTGTTACATAAAAGACCAAGTTCCTATGACCTTGACCTTGGCATATATTATAGAAGGCACTTTCCTGAGTAACCTTCAGAAGATTTTAAGATTTTAAGATTTTAATTATCTGTTCTTTATTAAAAAGTTATTAACAAAAAGTTTCATTAACAGAATATAATTTTTACATGGGTTTACAATTTCCACGAAAAAGCAAGGTCCATTCCACACCACCAGGTGCTTATAGTGCAAAAGGTCTATGATTGTACGGTCTTACATGGGTTTTCAACTTATCACGCGAAACGAAGTTCACCTCATCCCACCCTCATCCCATGAGGTAAATTCCATGCTTCGCATGGAAAGTTGGAAATCTATGTGAAATTATAATATAACAAAAAATCAATAAATATATGGAATAATAAAATGTTATTCAATATTTAATTGATCTAAAGAATATGTTAAATTCACTATATTAAAAAATATCAATGCATTCATCATAATTATAATCTTTTAAACATAAATTCAGCAAGATAGTCTATGAAGTGGTAATCACATATAAACAGAGGCACCATACATCATTTAAATTTAAATAAATGGATGTAGGAAGTGTAGGACTAGATATGGATGTGTGTACTGTTTATCATTTAAAAATATACACTTGTGTAAAAATTTACAGTAAATATGCAAAAGGTCAGTACTCACCGATTTTATCGCTACTTAAATATGTTGTAGGAGAGGTCTTTCTGAGTAATTGTACGCAAGAAATAAGTAGGGGACGGCATTGGTTTACAAGAAATAGCAAATTAAAGTTTCACAATTTTATAATTTTTTTTTTAGGTATTATAAACATTAGTTCTAAGAGAAGTAATTTGCTGATATGTACGTATAGATAGTACACGTGTAGGCAGGGGAGAGCTACCGCCTTTCCCCCGCAAGTAGGGGTAGGTGGGGGTGGACCTTGGTTTGCATGAAAAGTTAAAAACACACCTATTTTTTCTTCTTTCGTCGCTTTGTATGAAAAGTTGCATTGTGTACAAATACTTAATATCTATAACAGAAATAATTTGTTAAAGCAGAGAATAGTTAGGATATTGAAAAGTATATATATAATTTTATATTTAAAAAAATATATGAATACAAAGTATTCTCTGCTTTAACAATGGCAAAAGCATAAGTTGTTGTTTTTTATTGTTGTACAATTCCACATGAGTTTGCAACTTTCCACAGGAAGTGAGGTTTATCCCATCCCATCCCACCCCACCCCTGCTTCCCCTATAGAAATTTCCCAAACATTCCCAAGTATAGCTAAGATTCTGATCAGATTACCCAAATATATCTCAAATAGGGTAACATATTGTGATTCCAATTAGGAATCCCATTCTTATCCCAACTATAAAAGAACTTCAGGAAAATGTTGGGCAGAGCAAATAGAATCTGTCTGGATTTCCCATTAAAATCGTAACTTTATTTATTTGGTTAATCAGAGTAGATCTCAATTAGAAGATACGAGAGCGTTCCGCGATCGCAAGCGCTATAGTAACGCACGTTGCCGCTACGCGGCTACCACGCGCTAGCATTTCTCGTAATTAAAAATCATCATACACTAGTATAAGAAGCGAGCCTGTGAGATGCTTGATTATGATATTCTTTGCTGCGGATCAGCTTATAAGTGATACCTACCTCCGGTATCACATATTCAAAGTGTTTAATATATTTTGTTCAATTTTGGTACAAAATGTAAACCAGAAAAAATGTTTGGGAAAACGTTAGGGTAATTAAATGGGATCTGTCTGTGTTTCTTATTTAGATTTGCATGTTTCAAACATTACACTTCAAATCAGAACCTGCATAGATTTTCCATTTACAATATATTTATAAATATAAATTCTTAAAAAATGTAAATGCTCAAGCTGTATAGAGCAAAACAAGGTCTATCATTGTACAGTTCGGGTTTTTAACTTTTCACGCGAACCGAGGTGCATCCCTACTCACCCCTGCCTGCGGGAGAGGGGCGATGGCCTATATATCAGCAAATTACTTCTTTTAGCATAAAAATTGTGAAACTTTAATTTGCTACATCTTCTAAACCAATGCCGTCTACCACTTTTTTCTTACGTAGAATTACTCAGAAAGACCTACAACATTTAAGTGGCAATAAAATAGGTGAGTACTGGCCTTTTATGCATATTTACCGCACCTTTTTTTTACCTTTTTTACCAGACCTGCGGCAATAAATTCAGGCATTGTGGTACAGCAAGAATTCTCAAAGAAAATCTTTGATGATGAATATTAGTCTCATGCACTCACACATTCATATTATGTCATTTAATAAAGGCTAGGCGAGAAGGAAATTTGGTCCCTTAGGATCGTACCATAAACAAAATACTACAGACATCTTGAGTGGACCTCTTGACCAGTCGCCTAAGAGTCGGGCAGAGCAAATATCTCGCGCAAATATCTTCTACACAGATGCTACACTCACATTCAGATAATAGATATCAAGATATCCCACATATGTGTTGTCTGTTTGGAAACGTAGGATTTTGACTCAAGCTGAAGATCCATGTTTATCAATAGCTAATTAAAATAAACAAGATAAGTCACGTCGCAAATGAGTGTAATAAAAAAAAGAAAGGAAAGAAAAAAGTGACCTAAGTAAATCCTTTATTTAATAAAATTTTAAAAAATTTGTTAGAAGTGTACAAAAAAGAAAAAAATAATCGTTTGTCGTACATCTCGTATTAATCTTGAACTAAATTTTTGTTTATAAACAAACTAGTTATTATTCTATTTAATTCAATTTATCTATCTTGTTGAGATTTAATTTAATCTAAATTATTTGATCCTTGTTACTAGTGCTTGAAAATTTTAAATAAGTAGCTCTGTGATCACCTAGACCGACTTATTGATTTCTTGTTGGATACCATCAACTTTATATTAAAAATAATAATTTACTTTTTATCAGTATAAATCTCTTACATCCAAGTCTAATTACGGTATTCTTTTGTCGCCCATTGTCCCCTAGATCTCCAAAAAGGGTCCTAAGTCCTAACGCCAGTTTTTCTATGCGCCATATTTATTTATTTGAAATTGCGTATTCAACCCTTAAATAATAAGTATAAAGAAATTTTACATAAAACCTTTTTATTTTTCTATAAAAAAAAGTAAAAATTGTCTATTTTTTTTACAGTTCTATGAGAAAATTCCCTTCAGTTATCGTACAGTTATGTGTAGATATATATTTATAACTTCTAAATTAACCATTTTATTGTCTTCTCTTATAAACACTCCACAAAAATTAAACGAACACTTTTTCTTTTCTTGGAAAAAAAAAATTCGCTTGCAGCTGTAACTTCGTTAAACATGAACATAATTTTAGTTTAAAAAAAAATTTTAAAGTTTAAAATTTCTACTTTTGAAAGATTGCTATGAATTTTTAATTTTTGTGAGTTTGGTAATTTTTACATATAGAAAACTACACAAGCTGGACAAAATAAAAAATTTTCTTCTCACTTTGTGGGCCAGTCATGTGCACAAAAAAAATCAGCAAATATTTTTGGATTTTTAACGTGAAAGCTTGAAGTTTTTCATACAAAATCTTTTTTAAAAATGTTTCTACAATTTTTTGTTACTGAGTTATTGGGGATTGAATAAGAAATGAGCACTTTGAATTTGATTGCTCATAACTCCGTTATAAATCAACATACCGCAATTCAAAGAACAGATTCTTAAAGCTGGATCTTTGCTCTATCAAATGATATAATTGCCAAATCTTTCTAAATAACATATTTACGTAAGATTTATTCGTTCTCCTAACAGTTCCCATAACCTCAATTTTATATATCTTTCTTAAGCAATTTCACAATCTTTTGTAAGTTTTGCTCCATAAAACCAAAGTAAGCATAAAAAAAATCTCATAGCTATTTGGCAAATTTTTTTTAATGCAGGAATTGTAAAGGTACAAAGAAAAACATAAAAAACAAATTTATGTTGTTGTTCTGCACAATTGTTTTCTGAGTCAAAATAAAAAAGAGAAAAATTGCTAATTTTTACATTATTTTCATCCATTTTTATCATGTCTACCTGTTATTTAAAAAAATTTGGCAATTATATCATTCAATAGAACAAAGTTTCAACTTTAAGAATCTGTTTTTTGAATTGTGGTACGTTGATTTTTAACGGAGTTATGAGCAATCAAATTCAAAATGCTCATTTCTTATTGAATCCGCGATAACTCAGTAACAAAAAATTGTAGAAACATTTTTTAAAAAAGATTTTGTAGAGAAAACTTCAAGCTTTCACGTTAGAAAGCCGCAAATATTTGCTGATTTTTTTTTGTGCACATGACAAGCCCACAAAGTGAGAAGAAAATTTTTTATTTTGTCCAGCTCGTGTAATTTTTTATATGTAAAAATTACCAAATTCACAGAAACTAAAAATTATTAGTGACTTTTTAAAAGTAGCGATTTTAAGCTTTAAAATTCTTTTTTTTTTAACTAAAATTTCGTTTATGTTTAACAAAGTTATAACAGCTTGAATTTTGTCTAATTTTTTTTTTTGAAAAAAATACGTGTTTTTTTAATTTTTGTGAGAAGTTTAAAACTATTTTCTAATGAATTTTTTTCTGCAATCAGTATTGCTAATATTTCTATAACTTTTCATCTAGTTTATAACTACTAAAAGTAAACATTGTTTACGAGAAGTAAATGTTTTACTGTACAACTAATATGTTATTAAAATATTGTTCAGTCTTGTCATTAACAAAAAATATTCATTAAAGAAAAATTATACATTGAACCTATATTACTTTAATTGAATTCATTTATATCTTCTTTATTATAGAAAAAGAATATTATCTAAAAGATAAGTCAAGCACATAAACAAACATTACAAGTATTACCTATACCAGAAAGTAATCTTCTCTGTTACTTTTTCTATATCTATATTATAATACTTTATTATATATTTAAATAAATGATGCATTAATATACATCATTAAATTTGTTTTAAAATTCTCTCTTATGTAAATATTGAAAAATATGGGGACGGCGCGTGCCACTCTTAGCCGCTAGGGGCGCTAACAAAATTGGAGACGCACCGAGCTGTCACCGCGAGTACCGAGCATATCGTTAACGAGAAAATTTGTGTACATAAACGTAAATATT
This sequence comes from Temnothorax curvispinosus, assembly GCF_003070985.1. Taxonomy (NCBI): domain Eukaryota; kingdom Metazoa; phylum Arthropoda; class Insecta; order Hymenoptera; family Formicidae; genus Temnothorax; species Temnothorax curvispinosus. Next base: position 310,720 of record NW_020227514.1, read on the forward strand.
TCGGAATTTTTTAACATGCCGGGAATGTGTGTGGCATATAGATGTAAAAATAAGGGAGAGCATTGGTTCCCGAGGGACAAGATGATGAAAAAACGGTGGATCATCACTGCTATAAAACGCGAGGATTTATGTCCGAATACAAATTCGCGACTAAACATATGTTTCATTATATGTCTATTAATTTCATTGTAAACTCACTACTTTCAAAGCCGGTGGTAATATAATCCTCAGGTCTAAAGTGGTTTGTGCACAGCAAATTTGTATTCGGACATAAATCCTCGCGTTTTATATGCGGTGATCTATCGTTTTTTCATCATATCTTGTCCCTCGGGAACCGATTCCCTCCCTTATTTTTACATCCATATGCCACACACACATTCCCGGCATATTAAAAAATTCTCCAAACCTCTCTACTCATTAAACGTAAACATTATGACACGTCTCCATTTTCGGTGCTGCCCTCTGCGCTGAGCTTGTCATCTCGCCGTCCCCATTGGCAATGCAAAGATTTCGCAAGCGCTCCTGGTGGCAAAATGTGAAACTGGCGTAAAGCAGACAGACTGGTTGTAGGTTAGCTGTGGTTCAACTCTGTTCAGCGTATCGCCTTGTACATAGTTGTAAATAATCGTTATTAGTTTAGTTATCATTTTTCTTGTAATTTTGCGTGAAACGTCGGCGGATCACGATCAATAGAATTGTGCGACTCACCTATCGGTGCTGCCATCGCCCATCCGCCGATGGCATCCACTCCCCCCAAAAAGGGAGCAACTACTCGCCCGCGGCGACATGTTCCAGGACCGCAAACAGATTCGCCCTTCAAGCCGTCTTACGGCACACACTCTTTGGCAAGCTGTCCTACGGCACACACACATACATACACACACACTCAAGTCGTCTTACGGCACACACGCACTCATCGCTAAGAGATCTCGGGGCACATCTACGGCACGCGCCGACTCGAATCTCCGGAAAGCCACTCGATCCTCCTGGAGTGTGAACTTTTCCTGCCTTCTTACTCATCTGCTTGCTGCCTCGCTTTGCCTGCTGCCTTGCTCACTGCTTGATGCCTCGCTTTGCTTGCTGCCTTGCTTTACCTGCCTGCTGCCTTGCTTGCTTGCGGCCGCCTGCCTGCTGTTCTGCTTGCTTGCTGCACGTGCCTGCCGAGGAAGGAAGACATCCCTCCGGGAGACGGCCGACCAAACGGTGAGTCGCTTTCGCTTATTCGTTTTATCATTAGTCGTGAGGGGATTTTAACTACCTCTCCTCTGGTTCTTTGAGCAAACGCGCTAATTTCGCAAATCTTGCCTCCGGGGCGAAACACTCCCCATTCAAACTCATATCAATAAATTCCTGATTTTTTTATTGATTTATTTACATTTCTATTAATATTGCACCACTAATTATAATATTATAATAATAAATAAAGATTAGATGTTTGCCATAATTATGTGAATAATTGTTATAATTTTATACTATAAGTTTATTTACTTTTAATGAAAAGAAATAAAATTGAAATTTCAATGGAATTAAATAAAATAAAATCAAATTGTGCAAATAGTTGTGTTAGAAAATTTAATAAATGTGTAATTATAATATTTAAGAAATTTTGTACTGCTTAAGGGTTGCCACTGACTTAAAGATTATGACAATATTTAGTCATGTGATTTAAAATTGGTAAGTTTTGTACAATAAAACATTCCCAAAACAAAATATTTTTTAATGTTATTGCTCCCTACTAGTGAAGCTGTTCCTTTGAAAGTTTGGTTTGTATCATCCTTATTTACAACTTTCCATTATAACTTTCTTTACTAAAGAAACTATTCTTAATTTCTTTTTATTCATACCTTAAAATAACATGATGAAACAAAAATAAGATTTTGCTCCAACAAGCTAGTATTCATCGTTTACGAATTTTGGCTTTTACAATTTAAATCTGTCTGATTTACGTTAGTTCAACTTGCGACCATCAGGCGCACTGGGGAGAATCTTTGCGTCGCCAATATAATTATATTTTACAAAGAAAATTAATAAATTTGAAAAACTAGAAAACAGTAATTTTGAGAAAGTAATCTTTCTCCATATAAATGGAGTAATTTCATTACTGTCATTTTTATGTATGTTTAAATATATAACATACACATAGATACACATAGATATTCTGGTGTTTTGGTTTAGATAACCATCCTGTACATAGTTATACAATCATAATAATATACCTACTTTTCATTTCATATGACGACAGGAATTAACTACGTTCCATAACAGTTTCAAAATTATTTCACATAATGTATGTATATACATGTATACAGGATATATATTGTACCTATATAGAATGTTTTAGGTGAGGTCAATAAAAATTCAAGATCTTATAGGAAATTGAATTAGAACAAAAAAGTTCCTATAAATACAGGTTCGGAAACGTTTTGTTAAAAAGTTACTAGATTTTTTGCCCGTGCTTCGCGTTGGCTCAAAATCTATTCCCCTCTCCCCAAACTCACTCAATAATTAGGAGCATCTTTGATATTCTTTCTCCTCAAACTCTAACCTACATCTCTTCGAATTTTTTTTTTTTAAATAAAAAATAATAGATAATATAATAGATGCAGATTAGCATATTGTCAAATATTTCAAAAATGTAATCCTTTATATAAAAGTCTTTAAATTTTATTTTTGCTCGTGCCTCGCGCGTTTTTACCCTCCGTTGATCCATTATTAACTCTCTTTTATTTTCTTCTATTTTATTTTCTTTTTTCGAAATCATCGAAAACTTAGAAAAATTTGGCACTGGTTTCAAAAAAATCAATTCTTAATGAAAAATTATCCATTAATAAAAAAAATAAACTTATCCTCCAAAAATTAAAAAAATTTTGACTCCTATTTCATATATAATTCTTTAAGATATGGTTAATTAATTCCCGAAAAATTGTAAAAATTTTGTAACCGGTTCCCAAAAAAATCGGTAACAAAAAATTATACACTTTATAGCAAACCCCAGGAAATTCTACCTTTATTTCATATACAATTCTTTGAAATTCGATCAATTAACTCCCGAGAAATTTGAAAAATTTTGTAACCGGTTTTCACAAAAATTGGTAACGAAAAATTATCTATAAAAATTATCCATAAAAACATTTAGCTTGATATCTCAAAATTTACGGAAATTGGAGCAGAAATCGGAAACCTTTTTATTATTAGCAATTTTTCTATAAATTCATCGTAGCCATCCTAAAAAAATTAGAAAATTTTGAAACCGGTTTCCAAAAAATTGATTATGAAAAATTATACACATCTTCGCCATCCCCGAAAAATTAGAAAAATTTGGGCATTGTTTTTAAGAAAGTAACGAAAAATTATCTTTAAAAAAATTTAGCTAATATCTCAAAATTTGAGGAAATTAGAACAATCACGTACCTACATTTTTTTAAACAAAAATCGAAAACCTTTTTAGAAAAATTGGAAAAACTTCGTAACCGGTTTCAAGAAAATCAATTCATTAATGAAAAATTATCCATTAATAAAAAATTAAACTTATCCTCCAACAATTAAAAAAATTTTGACACGACTGCTATTTCATATATAATTCTTTAAGATTTGGTCAATTAATTCCCGAAAAATTTCAAAAAATTTGTAACCGGTTTCCAAAAAAATCGGTAACGAAAAATTATACATTTTATAGCAATCCCGGGGAAATTCTGCCTTTATTTCATATGTAATTCTTTAAGATTCAATTATTTTCCGAGAAATTGGAAAAATTTTGTAACCGGTTTCCAAAAAGATCGGTAACGAAAAATAAAACACTTTATATCACTCCCCAGAAAATTCTACCTCTATTTCATATACAATTGTTTGAGATTCGGCCAATTAATTTCCGAAAAATTGGAAAATTTTCTGATACGAATTTCCCCAATCCCCGGGAAATTCTACCCCTACTTCATATAATTTTTTAAGATTTGGTCAATTAATTTCCAAAAAATTGAAATAATTTTGTAACCGGCTTTCAAAAAGATCGGTAACGAAAAATTATACACTTTATAGCACTCCCCGGAAAATTCTACCCCTGTTTCATATATATTTCTTTTAAATTCAGTCAATTATTTCCCGAAAAATTAGAAGAATTAGAAAAATCGGTTTCCAGAAAATCGGTAGCAAAAAAATGGCCACGACATTTTCATCCCCGGGAAATTCTACTCCTGTTTCATATACTTTTGGTAAAAATTCGGTCCACTAACGAATGAGTAGTTCGCGTACATACAGACAGACAGACAGACAGACGTGACTTATATATATAGATATAGATAAAATATATAGATAATAAACTTCAAAAAATCATGTTTTTTAAAATAATTTTTAAAAATAACTTCAAAACTCTTTATTTATATGAAAAAAGTAACAAAATAAATCTGAATGATTCAATAACAACCTAAATTACATCAATTTTTTTAAACGCCTTATCAGAATTAAATAAAATTGGTGTAATTTAAGTTATTGAATTACCTATCAGATTTATTTCGTTAGTTTTTTTCAAATAAATAAAAGGTTTTAAAGATATTTTAAAAAATCATCAAAAAAACGTGATTTTTCGAAGTTTAATAGCTATAACAGTTTAATGAAGCGTTTTCAGACTTATGTTTATGGGAACTTTTGTTCCAAATACAATTTCCTATAAGACATTGAAGGGGAATGGTAATGTTTAAACGGCCGAAAATTGGATAAAATTCAAATGTCGTTTATAAACAAACAAATAAACATACATAATTTTCTTTTGAAGCATGTTATTAGTGTTTTCTTAACGAACAAAACGAGACGTAAAAGTCTTAAGGATATAAATAATTAAGGGTGATATTGATGATTGAAGGCAACCGCACGATTTGCGCACTGCTCTGTTCTTGCCATGATTCCTGGTGAACAAGATAGACTTTTTCAATTTTTTGGTGCCATTTTGTTGGTAAGATCCCTCTCTATAGACTGAACCTAAAGTCTGAAAAAGTACGTCAAGTTTGCAACAATGGCAGCTAAAAAAAAAAAAATTTCAAAAAATTTAAGTTATTTGTAGTTAAAACAGTTACAAAAAATTAATCTTTGTGCACTAAAATAGGTTCAGTTTACGAAAAAATCCGTTATCTTCATTAAAGAAAAAAAAACCAAGTTAATATCTACAGCCGTTCGTGAGTTATCTTAAAGAATCACATTACCAGAATATGTAAAAAACCAAAAATTGAATTTTTCGAAATTTCAAACCTTACCATCCCCTTGAAATTTTATTGACTTGACCTGGAAATACTCTGTATACATATAAATATGTATGTAAATATGTATATACCATGCGTACCAAAAGTTTCGGAACGGCAAATTATCTCTGAACGTATTGGATTATTGGAAAAATGTTTCAGCTGGGCTCAACATGGGCCTCAAAGCCAAAATCTAATAAGATCGTCGACTGGTTCCCTTTGAACTCTCCAACTTTTATCTGAAACATTTTTCCAATAAAACGATATTTTTTTAGATAATTAACCGTTCCGAAATTTTTGATATATGTATATAGGTATGTCCTAGAGCGATCATTCGTTAGCTTCAAATTGCTCTTATTTAAAAAGTAGTGTTCAGACGCAATTTTGTCAGAAAAAAAATTGTTTTTTTCGGCACAGACAATGACGTTCAAAAGTTGTATGGTTTCGAGGGGCACATAAGATGGTGTCATTAGTTTGACCTTGAATAGTTGCTTGAACTATTCAACAGTTGCTCCGCTCATCTTGCGGAGATGGAATGGGCCATGGCAAGACTGAAACACAAAACTAGCGGAGGCGATAGAGTCAATTAGAGTCACAGCCCAAATGCTCAAGAACCCAGGCCCAGAGAGCACGCACATGCTCCACTTCATCTGCCAGAGGGTCTGGAGTACTGGACGATGGCCGGATGACTGGTCTGAGTACTACTTGTCTCTCTACACAAAAAGAGTTCAACCCGCAAATGTGAAAATTACAGAACAATATCACTGTTGTCACATGCTAGTAAGATACTCTTGAGTATAATTAAGGCAAGACTAGAAAATTACATCGACCGGCATATCTCAGAAAGACAGGCTGATTTCGTCAAAGGAAAAGGCACACGCGAACAAATCCTCAACGTCCGACAGCTGATTGAGAAGAGCAGAGAATTTAATGTGCCATTACTGATGTGTTTCATTGACTATGCCAAGGCGTTCGACTGCGTCAGCTGGAAGAGAATGTTCGAGGTGATGAGAAAGATGGGAGTTCCTGAACACTTGATACTCCTTGTGCAAAACCTGTACCTGGATGGCACATGTAAAGTCCGACTAGAGGATGCCACTTCGGGGCCTTTCAGCGCACGAAGGGAAGTGCGACAGGGCTGCATCTTATCACCGAAGCTTTTCAACTTTTACGGCGAATATATCATGCGCAAAGTGCTGGAGGGCTGGACGGGGGGGTGTCCGGATAACTGGGAGGAAGATCAGTAATCTCAGGTTCGCGAATGACACCACGATTTTGGGTGCAACCAAAAGCGAGCTAGCGGAGCTGCTTCGTAGGGTGGAGGTCGAGAGTATGCAACTGGGACTCCACATAAACAGAAGCAAGACCAAACTAATGTTCATCGATCGTGCCGGGACCCTACAGCGCACACACGAGCTCCGTGATTTGGAGGTAGTTTCGGACTTCGTATACCTGGGCTCCGTAATCAGCAATGATGGAAGCTGCGACAGAGAAGTAAGCCGCCGCAGCCAAATGGCAAAGAATGCTATGAGGCGACTCGGCAAAATCTGGAGGAATCGTGGCATGAGCAGGAAGACCAAGGTCCGACTAGTCCAGTCCCTGGTTTTCTCAGTGTTCCTATATGCTGCTGAGACATGGACACTGAAGGCAAAATTGAGGAGCAGAATAGATGCATTCGAAATGTGGTGCTGGCGGAAAATGCTGGGTGTGCCTTGGACGGCCCATCGCACAAACGCATCAATTTTGCAAGAACTCGGAATTCGAACTCGCCTGTCTACGATCTGCCTAAGGCGTATTTTGAGTTTCTTCGGACACATCTCCAGATGCGAGCCAGACAACTTAGAGAGACTTATGATCGTTGGTCAGGTCGAGGCGAAAAGAAGCAGAGGCCGATCCCCGACCAGATGGGGCAATGCCGTCAGAAGGACCACACAGGGACCTATCCACGAGGCGATGCGCCGAGCTGAGGACAGGGAATCATGGCGACAGATGGTCCACGATTCATGTAATCACGATCCTCAGTAATGAGGGACCGACTAGATGATGATGATGAGTTGCTTGAAGGTCACCTTTATTTTTTTAAATAGAACCTCCCATATTGTAGTATATTCTTTGATAGGACATAAAATAAGAAAAATTTTGGCGCAAGTTAGAGGTCGATACGTTGACCCATTCAAAAGTTATTTAAGTTCAAAAATTGACTTTTTCGAACTTCAACCCTAAATAACTCCCGAACGGGTTAATGTATCGACCTTTGGTTTGTGCCAACATTTTTCTTTTTTATGCCCTTTCAAACTATATATTACAATATGGGGGAGTTCTACTTCAAATTTTTTAGTGCCCCAGGAAGTACCAACTCAAAAATTTCAAATAGAACCCCCCATATTGTAGTATAACTTTTAAAAGAGCATAAAAAGGATAATTTTTGGCGCAAACCAGAGGTTGTACGTTAACCTGTTTGGGAGTTATTAAGGGTCAAAGTTCAAAAAAACCAATTTTTTACTTTAAATAACTCCCAAACGGGTCAACCTCAACGTATCGACCTCTGGTTTGCGCTAAAAATTTTCTTTTTTTTATGTTCTTTCAAAAGTTATACTACAATATGGGGATTCTATTTAAGAAATTAAAGGTGATATTTATGTTACCTTCAAACGACCATTCAAGTTCAAATCATTACTATCATCTTATGTTCCCCTTGAAACGGTACAACTTTTGTCTGAGACATTTTTCTGTATCTTTCGTATTTTCCATATCTTCCATATTTTTCGAGATATTTTGCCTGCGTCTATTAAAATGACTCACCCCGTACATGTATATATAAATTATGCGCTGTAATTGTACGCTGTAAGTTTGGTAATTTTTACATATAAAAAACTACGAGCTGGACAAAATGGGGAATTTTCTCCTCACTTTGTGGGCCTGTCACGTGTTCAATAAAAGTTTGTAAAAATTTTCTGCAAAAAACTTCGTGAAAGCTTGAAGTTCTCCCTACAAATTGTTTTTAAAAATAATGGAATAAATTATTGGATCTGCCAGTGCGTAGATATAATAATCGAGATTAAGCGACCCAACTGGCCAATTTCTATTTATTCATTCGTCTCACAACGTTTCGACCCCGATTGGGTCCTTCTCAAGTGAGATTATACATTATTACGCAATAATATCATGCGTCGCAAGACGTTGCGCCCAAACCACATCATGCAAACGCCACGCTAGAACGAACAAATTGTCAATATAAGTATGTCAGATATCGGGGTCGAAACGTTGTGAGACGAATGAATAAATAGAAATTGGCCAGTTGGGTCGTTTAAACTCGATTATTATATCTACGCACTGGCAGATCCAATAATTTATTCCATTGTTTTTATTCGACACCTTGGACCAAAAATATGGTGTTTCATAGCAGTAGAGGATACTTTAATAACATCACAAGACGGTTTGGAGTTAAAAACACAGTTCTTTTGAAGTCTTGGATTGATACCAAACAGAAAATTAACGCAGCGAGTGAACAACTGACATTCATGCTTCGATGCAGGAGATACGACGTATTACCTCCACATATTTACCGCCTCCGACTCAACATCGAATTCCACAGCAACAGTGTCAACCACGACTTTGAACGATTTAAGAAGGTTGTACAGAAAAAACTTCTCAACTTGGAAATTAGCGATACAAATTGCCATTTAAGTTTTATACGCTCGAAAGTTATTGAGATTGAGAATGGACTACGTGCTGGCTTACCTCATGACGTATTAACTAATTTTTTCAATTATAACAGTAATTTTATATACAGACAAAAAATGACGGTTAGAGTAAGACTCATTAATAAATTTAACGCGATTATGTCTACACAGATTCCTCTTTATAATTCTTTTTTAAATTTTGACCATAGTAAATGGATAGTAAATACCAGTAAGAAACACATTCCTGACAGGGTCCTGAAATTTCTAAGTTTAGGCGATAGATTCGCTCTTCCTATCAACCCGAAAGATAAGGCAGACCGAGTGCGGACAAGTGTAGATATAATCAAGAATTTTGAGTGTAACGTCCGTAAATTCAATGAAGATTGGTGGAGGAAGCACGTACCCGTATAGCTAACTCATTATATAAATTTTCAAGTAACGACAAACACATCAAGTATATAGACAAATACATATTGCAGGAATTTAAATATTGCGCAGGGTTTCTCCGGGAGAATAGTGATATCTTTGTTACTAAAGCTGACAAAGGCCAAGTTACCGTAATTATGGATAAGAATACGTATTTTAATCAAATAACCGGGTTGCTCAGTGACAGTTCTACATGTAAAAAATTAAATAAGAATCCGATTAATAGAATAACTACAAAGATTAAGGAACTAATTAAAACTTGGTATAACAAAGATATCATTACCGAAAGTGGATATAAACGACTTAATTGCACTAATGGGAACCTACTTCGTTGTTATGGACTACCGAAAGTACATAAAAATGGCTTCCCACTCCGTATTATCGTATCCGCGTTGGGAAGCCCATTGTATGAAATAGCGAGATTATTTCACGATACTCTTGACCAATCTGTACCTAAACCTAATTCACATGTCAAGGACAGTTGGTCTTTCATCGAAATGATTAACGGTGTGAGAATTGACGATGACGATATATTGGTTTCGTTAGATGTAACCGCACTTTTTACTAACATCCCTAAAGAGTTGGTCATCAAAGCTATAGAAAAACGTTGGAATCATATTTCAAAGAATATATGAAACTCAGTCTTCCTCAGTTCACACACGCAATGGACCTGAGCTCTACCAGTTTCTGTTTCAACGGGCGTTTTTACGAGCAAATTTTCGGTAGTCCGATGGGATCTCTCCTCTCCCCAATTCTCGCGGATCTAGTTATGGATGATCTAGAAACACACTGTCTGCAGTCGCTCAGTTTTATTGTAACATTCTATCGTAGATACGTGGATGATATTTTTGCGGTGGTCCCTAAGTCGAAAATTGATGAGCTCCTCACGACATTCAATAACTATCACTCTAGATTAAAATTTACGTATAAAATAGAATCAAATTGTGCATTAAATTTCTTGGACACCACAGTGATTCGAGAAAAGAATACATTGATAACGAATTGGTACAGAAAACCAACGTTCTCGGGACGTTACGTCAATTATTTCTCGAATCACCCGTTTAAATATAAAATCAACATTATAAGGAATTTAGTGGATAGGGCGATTTTACTCTCGGATAATCGGTTTCACTCTAATAACATTTCAACAGTTAAAAAAATACTTTTAAACAACTGTTTTCCGATTGATGTCGTCAATAAATACATTAATGTCCGTCGAGGCAAGTTAACAAAAAAATTGAATAATCCGATTGATGAGAGTGCAGACTTGCAAGCGCGGGGAGATCCTGTCAATTGTGTAACGATACCGTATGTCGAAGGCTTTAGTGCGAATATTGAGCGTACAATGAGGGAAAGTGCTGTGAGAGGTGTCAAATTTAAAACGCTTTTAACGATTCCGAGGAAGCTATAGATTGTGTAATTAAGAAAGGGAAGGACAAATTACAACGTTACAGGCAGACTAATATTGTATATAAGTTAGATTGTGTTAATTGTGACTCTTGTTACGTCGGACAAACAAAGAGACACCTAGAGACTCGCATAAAAGAAGTGATGTCAAAAAGCACGTAGATAATCATTCGGTTGTAACTAAACACCGTCTCACTCAAAACCACGATTTTGATTAGCAAAATCCGAAAATCCTGTATAGCGAGAGACATTTCAGAAAAAGGGAGATTTCTGAAATGTTTTTCATTAAAAAGAATAAATACACTGTAAACCTTCAAAAGGATACGGAGAATTTGCCCACGATATACGATCGTGTTATTGAGGCAGTATAATAAGTGATAGAGTCGGATCTGTTTCTATTGTATTGTTTATGATCTGGTTTGTTATTCCTTACTTTCGGAACACGTCTTATTGTAATTGGCATTTATCATTGTGACTTTGAATATGGTACGGAATCGAGCCAGTGGAGAAAATGGACAGTCCGTTTTTCTTCGGAATTTGCGTGGCGACTCTCGGAAATTTGTTATTTTCTTTTGACGCACTTAATATGTAAGTTCTCACGATGTACTTGCGATATGTCTCCCACTTTTTCATAATTTATATCTGACATACTTATATTGACAATTTGTTCGTTCTAGCGTGGCGTTTGCATGATGTGGTTTGGGCGCAACGTCTCGCGACGCATGATATTATTGCGTAATTATGTATAATCTCACTTGAGAAGGACCCAATCGGGGTCGAAACGTTGTGAGACGAATGAATAAATAGAAATTGTTTTTAAAAATGTTTCTAAGATTTCTTGTTACTGAGTTAGTGCGAATTGAATAAGAAATGAGCATTTTGACTTTAATTGGTCATAACTCCGTTAAAGATCATCGTAACGCAATTCAAAAAACAGATTTTTAAAGCTGAAACGTTGCTCTATTGAATGGTATAATTGCCAAATTTTTTAAAATAATATGTAGACATGATGAAAATAGATAAAAATAATAAAAAATTAGCGATTTTTTTCTTTTTTATTTTAACGCAGAAAACAATTGTGCAGAACTGCAACACAAATTTATTCTTTACATTTTTTTGTACTTCTAAGTACCCTGCATTAAAAAAAATTTGCCAAATAACTATGGATTTTTTTCATGGTGCCTACTATGGTTTTAAGAGGCAAAACGTACAAAAGATTGTGAAATTGCTTAAGGAAATCCTGGAGCGACGGTAATGACCGATATTTATAGGTGTATGATTTTCTTCGAATTGGCTTTACAGATTTGAAATCCCTTTAACACGTTTAAAGTACATAATACAGAAATGATGGGTGAAGTAATAAATTAATGACTAAAAACTTAAAAGAATTGAAAAAATTATATTTGATACTACTTGTACCTAATCTTTTGTACCTAGAGTTGTCACTTCATGGAAACTTTTGTTTAATATACGAATTATATAACTTACGTTTACAAATCGAAAGTACCCCACTAATTGAACTAAATCAAAAAACAACGTTGAATAATCATTGAAACTAAGATTAAAAGCCTATTAAGAAAGATTTTCATTGATCGCAGATTTTATGCATGTACATACACACACGCAGTGTACATGGCGTTGTAATCTGACAAGGACAGATATCTCGTAGGATCTTGTTGGATAAAGACAGAATAAACAAAATAATCAATATTGCTTCTTCATAGAGAAAGCTTTGTGATGGTAAAAAAAATTTTTTTCGACATTTTCATGGAAATAGGTTTAGAGTGTTCTAAAATGTCGAAAAATCGTATTAGTAAAAAATGTCCGGAAGTATGTGTGTGTGTGTGTGTGTGTGTGTGTGTGTGTGTGTGTGTGTGTGT
>NW_020227514.1:323353-356739 GCF_003070985.1 Temnothorax curvispinosus
TGTGTGTGTGTGTGTGTGTGTGTGTGTGTGTGTGTGTGTGTGTGTGTATGTACGGATTGTTTTTAATTCCACAAGAAACGGTTGGAAGTGTCCCTACCCGATTTGAATGCGCTTTGGATATGTTGTTGAGCATCAAAAAATATTAGACGCGTATTTTTTTGCGGCGTATCTCGACGTTTAGGGGTTGAAACAACCCCTCAAAAATAACGGATTTTATAATTTTTAGCGAATATCTTCGAAAATATGAGGCGTATGAAAAAGAGTTTTATACAAAAGGTTTATGGTCTTTTGTGCTCTTTACAATAGCGTAATCACATTTTTCAAATGTCAAATTTTTTAATTTAACCCCACACCCACCTATTATTTTTTTTTGTCGAAATACGCCGCTAAAAAAAAATACGTGTCTAATATTTTTTTATGCTCAACAATAACATATCCAAAGCACATCCAAATCGGGTAGGGACACTTCCAACCGTTCCCTTGTTAGATGAGGACGCTTTCCCGTCGGAGTTCGGCCGTCACTCCAGGATCCCCAGGAACTGTTAGGGGAAGGAATAAATCTTACGTATTTTTACGTATTTTGAGTCGTAGAATCTAAAAATGGCCAAAAAATTTACGCCTGCAGCGGGGAAAACATGGAAAATGCAAAAAAACGTAAAATTGTTTAAACTCTCAGACGTAATTTTTTTACGTTTTCTTAGGTTTTTTTAAATCACAGAATCTTGAGCTAGCTATCTGAAGGTAAAAAAAATTACTAGAAGTTTAAACAATTTTACGTTTTTTCCCATTTTCCTGCATTTTCCACGTTTTCGCTGCTACAGACGTAATTTTTATGGCCATTTTCAGATTCTACGACTCAAAATACGTAAGAATACGCAAGATTGATTCATTCCTCTAACAGTTCCCAAAACCTCAATTTTACATACCCTCCTTAAGCAATTTCACAATCTTTTGTACGTTTTGCCTCATAAAACCATAGTGGGTACCATGAAAAAAATTCATAGCTATTTGACAAATTGTTTTTTAATGCAGGGTACTTAAAAGTACAAAAAAATGTAAAGAATAAATTTATATTATTGTTCTGCACAATTGTTTTCTGCTAAAACAAAATCGCTAATTCTTACATTATTTTCATCCATTTTTATCATGTCTATATATATGTTATTTTAAAAAAATTGGCAATTATACCATTCGATAGAGCAAAGGTTCAGCTTTAAAAATCTGTTTTTTGAATTGCGGTACGATGATTTTTAACGGAGTTATGAACAATCAAAGTCAAAATGCTCATTTTCCGCTCATTCAACTCGCGATAACTTGATAACAAAAAATCGCAGAAACATTAAAAAAAAAAAAGATTTTGTAGAAAAAACTTCAAGCTTTCATGTTAAAAAATCGAAAATTTTCGCAGATTTTTTCTGTGCACGTGACAGGTCCACAAATTGAGAAGAAAATTTTTCATTTTGTTTAGCTTGTAGTTTTCTCTATATAAAAACTTGTTGTTTGTTAAAAAGTTATGAACAAATGTAACTGAAAAATATAACAGTTTATGTCAGTGCTAAGAGAAGTAATATAATTTGTGAAAATTCTTTTGTTAATAACTTTTTAATAAACAATGAGCGATGCTAAAAACCTTTTGACACTTATTCAGGGCCATGTCCTCGACAATATATGTAAAGATCAAGGTTATTGAGACTCCGTTATTATGTATTTTTACCGAAGAATGTTTAGGTGAGTTAGTGTTGTTCTACATTTCATAATTTTAAAAGTGTAAAGTTTTTCAAAAAAAGGTGTTGAAATCTGAAAATTGCGCCAAATAAAAAAAGAAAATGTGATAAATATTTAAAAAAATTAAACATTTTATCTACCAAGGTAATATTTAAATGTATATAATATTTATATGAAATAAAAAATATTTAATGCAAAAAGCTTGTTGTTGCTAGATCTGCAAATATAATATATAATAAAATAATAAAAGCAGAACCGAAACTTCCGATGTATAATTATGTATCCTATTAATTATTAAAGATCGATATAACATTAATTTACACACTATCAAACGTGTTACTGTCTCAAAATTTACCTTTTTACCTCTCTGTTATTTGTTAATTTTATTACCAAAAGTCCTTAGTTATTTATCCATTTATTGAAAAGGAGAATTATATTTATCATTAAATAATTTGGAAAAGCAACATATAAATTTATATCAAACAATAAATCTAAACAATATATAAAATCTTATTAATGATTAAAGAATTTCTTCTTTCTTTCATTACTTTTTGTTGTAAAATATCCGTTGCTTAGTACGTTATTGTTTTATATTTTAGTATTATCAAGTAATTTTGCAGTATTTCAAATAATACTAAAAATCATAATAAATATTTTGATGCTAGTTAAATGAGAATATATAACAAATATCTTCCTATTTTTGACATGTCTTCTGTTATAAGTGTTTTAATTTTAAATATGAATCTTTTAACTTTTAACATATCCTGATAAAACAAAAACTGTTTTATATACCTGTATGTCAGGTATACTGGCAGCTTCTTCAGAAAAGTGTCGTCTATCTGGTTTAGGACTGTGTTGATGTGACAACTTAAAAGAAAATTTCCTACGCCTTGAAGGACTGGCAGGTGTACGAGGAGACTCCGGTGGATGTTCAAGATCTGTCATGGAACGTGCTGTCAATTCCTGTGCCATAGCAATAGCCGAGTAGAGAGTTTTCTGATCGGCAGCTGAGATAGGCTTCACCTAGACAAGACAAACGTTTACCGTCTCCGCAGTATCAACGTTGTCATAAGTTAATATTTCCGCGATTTTTTTCCGTTACATTTTATTACAAATATATTTTGCACAAGTTTATTTTATTACAAACATATGTATAAATGGTATATATAATATTTTGATCGTAAATTCTTGATTCTATCATAAAATGCCTTTATTTTTTACCTTGCAATTCTTCCTAACACATCATAAATATAAATGAAAAGAATATAAAAAAGCCGCAAATAATAACAACAAGAAAAGAGTAAATATGTAACATTATAGATAAAATATAAAGTTATTGTCATAAATAATAAAAAATTACTGTACATTTATTGGACTCACGGTGGCTTGTTTCTTCTTATTATATTGTTTTGCTTGAATCTCCCTCAGTTCATTCCTTGCATTGCTTGATTCATGTTCAGTGGATAAAGGATGACCCGGTGGTGGAGGAGGAGGGGAAGAACCTACAAAAAACCGTAATGTCAAAAATATTATACCAGTTGGCCCGTTGTGATCTGAGAAATTATTATCTTAAATTATTTTTTTTTTTTTAATATTGCGCGAATACTATACGTTTAATTTCGAAAGACTGATAAAGTAGTAGAAAAAGTGCTTTTAAATCAGCTTTTTGGAGATAATAATATATACGGTTTGTTCTTTCGTCGCCGAGCATTTTGTTAGTTTGTAACTTTACATATCAGCACCGAAATGTCGATCCTGCAAAATTCACAACAGAAAGAAACAAACCTTGATGTACGTATCTTATATTTGATTACTATTCCATCTACAATATGCGCTGAATTAATTCGAATAAATCACAATTTTTACAGTATGGTCCACTTCGCATTCAACGCCATTTGCGTTTAGTAGCGTTAAGTTTAGTTGCGTTAATTTTAATGCCGGAATTACGATGAACTTAACGTAACGGGACGCGACGCCGCGGGACGCGAAGTAACGTAAAACCTAAACACATTGTTTTTATATGCGGCTGATTACGATCGACTTTACGTAACGCATATAAAAACAATGTGTTTATAAGAGTAGGTAATTCCGAAATTTGATTATTGTTTTTGACACTGAAGATGGTCCCATAAGGGGCCGAAACGTTCGTCAATTTATCATAATATAGAATTTTATAACACTGTTATCTTATTACGGTTCGATGCTCCTTTCTCTTTGACTGATTTTTAATCTTGTGAGCTTTTTAATTTATATTTTATATATCTAATATAACTTTGTCTTTAAGTTATTATTGTTATTAATTGCTTTATTGAACATCTGCAACCGACAGTAATCATCGACTTTAGTCAACATCCACCAAATTCTTATATATGGCAGCCATGTCATTACATACCAACGTAGTCAACACTCATTTTTCTTTATCTGGCCTGGTTGACAAAAATATACGATATGAATATTACAAAAATGTAACGTTGGCTTGTGTATAGTCCCATGTTTTAAAATTTATCGTATAATCAATTTTTTTCTAAATTTAATCTATTGTTTATATTGTAATAAAAAAATAATATTAAATTTTTTATTTAAACGTTCTTTCTTCTATTATATGTTTATATTTATTAATAATAAAAAAAAGTTTATATAAATAAATAATTTATTAGAGAATATGTATTATACGAAGATATCGGTAATCTCTGATGTAGCGATAAGTGTTCAGGAGTCTTGTTGGTCTCTACCATCAGATAACATTAAACTCCGAATATCTGCTTTACTGAAAAGATTAACAAGTATTTTCCTATCTTCGCAAAAAAGAATATTAAAAATAACCAGCTTAGATAGAGGCTGGAACAGGTCATTATTTTACATATTTTATTAGTTTCTAAATAAGTTTGAATAGTATTAAAATTTACTTACAATTTTGTTCAACACATTAAGAGTAATGAATATTATTAATAAGTGTTACATACAAACGCAAACGGTGAATTTTAGATGTTATAAGTGATAATTGAATAGATTCAAGCTTGAACACTAACCATGCGTAAACAATAAAATGTAACGTATTCATTTACCAATACATCATTCATCCAAATAGCGTTTAGTTTCTAGACCGGAGTGAGAGACTACTAGTCATATGTAATGTGTAATATTTAATCCATTGCGGCAAGGTAAAACGTTCAGTTTTTTCAGTTTTTAACTATTTTAACAAATTTGTTTATGTTAAATTCCGGTTTCTTTGTTTTCGTATAGAGTTCCTAGTATATGAACAAGTATACAAAAAAAGTAGGCAACCATACATTTTTATTTGCGTAATTAGATACTATAAATAAATAATCCTGCTTTTATTTAAAAATTTATTTTTTACTTAACTATTATCAATATCAAAATGGAAATTTAAGCTTATTTAGGATACCCTAAAGTATTTTTTAGAATTTTATCAGATTTTTTCGCTGTTTTTTTTATCATAAATTAATAATCTCTGAAAAATATGGAAAAATCAATATTTTCTATCGTAAATCCAAATGAATAATTTGAATATCTTTTATAACGGTGTCTTCGAAGTTTCAGATTCAGATTCAGCGACCTAAAAAAAACTTCATGTACCAATTTTCATAAAAATTTAAAAAATTTTTTTAATTACACTGTACAATAACTGTAGTTATAATATGCCAAAATATGTACACTAAAATAGCCCATTTTTGCAACTTTAACTGCAAATATCTCAAAATTGTGACGTGATACAGCAATTTGGCAAACGGAATAGTTTTTTGCATTCAAAAAACTATCGAACACTGCAAGGTTTGTTCTTGTGCTTTTTTTGTTGTACAGTGTTATTGGACCCGCCATATAGGATCAACCATGAATTTTAACATTCTGACTTTAGTCCACAGTCACTTTAGTAATTAAACGCAATCGAAAGTTCATATACGAAATTCACGAAAACAAAGCTTCCTCTATGAGGAAGCAAAAAACTCCAAAATTACAATACGAAAAAAACTTCGACCTAACTGAATTTTTGTATGTTAAACTTAACTGAATTATGTATGTTAACGCCCAAAACGCAGTCAATCCTAGGATTGACTAATCAATTCTGCCGAACGGTCAAGCGCCTTGGTCAAAGTTTTGTAGTAATTTATTGATATGTTTGTATAAACAGTACACAAATAGGCGGAAGAGAAGCTCCGCCTGCGGCCCCCATAATAAAACTAATCAAACTCCTACTGATACCTAACTGCTTTAATCAAGACGCTTGATTATTTCTCAGGATTGACTAGTCAATGCTAGAAATGCCCGCGTTTCGGGGTTTGACCATAACATGTATATATTTTCATTTGTCTATTGTGCGGAAAAAATTGTATAGCGAATAATTGGTGTAAAAAATGAGTTTTTAATGAATATCTCTGTACGTATTGGTCCTATGACTAAAATAACTATTTTTAAATGTATAGATTAAAAAATTTTCTATGAAAAAGGTTCTATACTCTTTTTCGTATAAGTAACCGGTTTAAAGAATACAGGGTAATTGTTTAGATGGGGGGGACCACCTTGCATAACCTTGATATTTTAGTATGTTGTCAAGGTCACCCTCCTGAGTGACCTTCAGAAGGTTTTAGCCCGCGCTCGTTATTTGTTAAAAAGTTATTAACAAAAAATGTTTCGAAAATATAGCAGCTATTTTGAGTATTGGAAGGCATAAATGACTAATATATATGTCGAAATAGTTCACGCATACACTTTTCACGCAAACCGAGGTTTACGCACACCTCCCCCTGCTTTCGGGGAAGGTGCGGTAGTCCCGAAATAGTTCACGCATCCACGAATGAAGGGGGGTGTGCGTGAACCTCGGTTCGCGTGGAAAGTGTATGCGTGAACTTTTCATGCGTGGAAAGTTAATATGCGAGATGCCACATGGGTTAGATGACGCGCTTTAAAAGTATTCAACTGTTTAAAGCGCGTCATCTAACCCATGTAAGTATTCTCTGCTTTAACAAAAAGACTTCAATTTATCAACAATTTACTACTTTAAATGTTGTGTTTTGGTAAAGCAGCGACTTTTTCGCGAAATAAAGTATTCTCTGCTTTAAAGAAAAACGTAATATTAGTCGTTTATGCCTCTCAGTACTTAAAATAACTGCTATATTTTCGAAAATGTTTTGTTAATAACTTTTTAACGAATAACGAGCGCGGGCTAAAACCTTCTGAAGGTCACTCAGGAGGGTGACCTTGACAACATACTAAAATATCAAGGTCATCCAAGGTGGTCCCTCCCATCTAAACAATTACCAAAATTTTTTCTAGTATCTGTGTTTGCGTATGTAATAACGAAAAGATATACTGGATGTAGAGTGTAAAGACCGTATCCTCGAGCCTGTCCTAATGATTTTCGTATGTGACTTTTTATTTGAAAATCATTGAATTTCGCATACGAGTTTCATGAAAACGATTGGAGAATCCAGATGTAGATTATACGATAGAAAGGCTCGTTTTTACGACCTTGAGAAACAGTTGCGTCACTCTCTTTTGTTGTCGCATCAATCGTTCTATACCTGGAGTACGGGTAAACCGCATTTCAACAGTTTTAACGTAGGACAGTATTCGACTGCTCGTAGGAGACAGATGTTTGTGCTTCTTTTCTTTATCATAGTGTCGTTGCAAATTTCATAAATAAAAACAATTTGTTTAATTTTTAAGAAATCGCTGTAAATATTTACCTTAGGAGACATCACACCGATGACTTTGAGCTTGACATATATTGTCAAGGACATGACCCTAACTTTTCCTTATAACTTAATTGGCAGTCATTGCTCATTTAAAAGTTATAAATAAAAGAAATCCGAAAAATGGTGAATATTTAGTGTAGTTACCTAGACAGCACAAAGATGTTTAAAAGATGACTAAAAGATGACTAAAAAATGACTTATGTCCCACTAAATGTCGTCTTATAGCTGAAACTTATAAGATGACTAAAAGACATCTGATATTGGACATCTTTTAGTCATCTTATAAAATTGTATTGTGGGTATGTTTTTGTTCTGTATATATATATATATATATATATATATATATATATATATATATATATTTAGTTTATAAATAAAAAGTTTATGTTAATAAAACTTATAAAGTTATAATTTTAAAAAATATTTTATTGTAACGAAAGATCATTTTATTTCAATAGAATTTGGTCAGAGTCGAGTCAGAGTCGGGTTAGAGTCAGGTTGGTTAATCTATTTCCACCGGAACAGAGTTACACCAAGGTTGCCACAAGGTTGAACGTAACCAACTGTACAAAATATCAGCTGTATACAACCTGATATTAAGATTATGCAACTAAGAACATCATAAAATATCATAAATTTGAGAACTATTGTAGGATTTGAATAATATATTTGATATTATTATGTATAGTACGGCAGAGATTGATAATCGCATCGACAGTCGCACGTCGTAACTCGCTCGCTGTTCGGACTCGACTCTGTCTAAAGCTATGCTCGCCGCCGCATGCTCCGCTCGCGGTCATATAAACAAAAGATAACATCGCTCCTCGATATTCTTACTTCGGATACTACATCTCGGCCATTCTGTATGGCATTCGTCCTCGGATGCTTACTTTCTAATTGACAATTCGCTCTTACTGACTACGCTTCACTTATTACGTCTGCTTGACAATCAGTTTCGTTATCTTCTTCCTCGCTTTCTGATTCTACATCGTGTAGCAGCTTCATAGAGTCAGCTGCTGTTGAAGTCTCCTGAGGACCCTCGTGGTCACCTATTTTAGTAACGACATACCGATCGTTCCGCATTGTTTTAGTTATACGATATGGACCTAAAAATTTATTACAAAACTTACGGCCTGGACCTAACTGCGTTCGCCTAATCGCAACAAGATCTCCTTCTTTATATTTCTGCGCTTTCTTTCTTTTCTTATTAAAATTTCTTAAATTTTTCTCTTGAATTTCGGCTATCTTCTTTTTTGCCTCTATACGAATATTATCGCGTTCTTCCTCAAACATTTGTGCCCATTCGTTTTCGATCATTTCGCGTAATTGTGCGTCTTCTTTTAGGCGCATGTGCGTACCAAACATTAACTGAAACGGTGTTTTCCTCGTACTTCTACTCGGTGTGGCGTTTAGATATTTTTGCGCAATCGCTACGAACTTGAACCAATTCCCTGGCTCTGGAGCTGACAATTTCGTTAAAAGTGGTATGAGTGTGCGGTTAATTCTTTCGACCTGCCCATTACCTCTAGGTATCCCCGTTGTTATGAGGAGATGCTGAATTCTTTCTTTATCGCAATACTCTTTAAACGCACTAGACGTGAACGCGGTGCCGCGGTCTGATATAATTCTTCGCGGGTTTCCAAATACATCGGACTGTTTCCTCAAACGATCAAGCATTTCGGCGGTATCGGTCGATCTAGTGGCGTATAACCACACAAACTTGCTAAACGCGTCTACTACTATAAAAATATGTCGATAACTTTTCTTTGTGCTGGGCATCGGACCCAAATGATCAACGTGGTATGTATCTAATGGAACGTCTCTTTTGCTAATTACATTTAAAAATCCTTCTTGTTTACCCTGCTTTCGTTCGGCTAAAATACAACTAATACAATTCGTTATTACCTTTTCGATCTTCGGTTTCATTCCTTTAAACCAATAGTCTCTACGCAACAGTGCTTCTGTTTTTCTGACACCAAAATGTCTTGCTCATGCGCTCGTCTAATCATCGCAGTTTGCATCGTCTTAGGTACTACTAACAACAAGTCATCGTTTTCGTCTCGATACAATAGATTATTTCGCATCGTGTAACCGTTCGCTTTACCGCATGTCGCCAACCTAATAATTTCCTGCAAATCCGAGTCGACATTCTGGGCTTCTCCGAATCTGGCAATCAGGCTATCATCGCCTTCGTCAATAAGTAATGCTTCTGGGAGGGGGTTTCTACTTAATGCATCTACGTGCTTCATATTCTTTCCAGACCTATGCTGAATTTGGTAATTATACTCTTCTAATGCAAGTGCCCATCGAGCTACCCGTACACATAGATCTTTCTTACCCATCGTGAGAGTAAACGCCTTACAGTCGGTAACAATCTTAAAGGGAATGCCTATCAGATACACTCGGAATTTCTTTAACGACTTAATAATCGCAAGTACTTCTAGCTCATAACTTGTATATTTCTCCTCGGCGGGAGTAGTTTTTCCACTCGCGTAATGGATCGGATGAAAGGGATCATCGGAATGATTCCTTTGAAGTAAAATCGCGCCATAACCAAACTTTGAAGCGTCTGTATGTAACTCCGTTTTGGCTCCTTGTTTGTATAGCCTTAAAACGGGTTTATCAACCAACGCGCATTTTAAACTTTGAAACGCTTGCATCTCATTTTTCCCGAATTGGAATTTAGTATTAGCTCGAAACAGATTTGATAACGGTCTCGCTATCACTGAATACTGACAAATAAACTTACAGAAATAGCCTGTGAGGCCAAGAAAACTTTGCACGTCGCGAGCACACGTCGGCATTGAGAATTTCATGACTGCACTAGTCTTATGTTCTGAAGGGCGTACGGTTCCGTTTTTTATAATGTGTCCTAAGTACTCAACCTCCGTCTGAATGAAACGACACTTATGCCAATTAATGATTAGGCCTGCTTGACTTGCTATTTTTAACACATATTTTAAGCGTTCAATCGCTTGCTCGATATTATCTGCGGGAATAATTACATCATCCATATAACGCAACAGGATTTTTCTAGCTATCGGATCTTTGAATACAGCTTCTAAAAATCTTATAAATACGCTTGGGGAGTTGCAAAGCCCAAAAGGCACTACTAAGAATTCATACTGACCATTCGGTACAACAAAAGAAGTGTACTTTCGGCTTTCCTCAACTACTTCAACATGAAAGAATCCATTTTTTAAATCGAGAACACAGAAAATCTTAGCGCCCTGTAAACAATCTAATTGATCCTCAATTAAAGGGAATGGATGTCTGTCCCTCATGATTTTTTTATTTACCCCTCTATAATCTATGCAAATTCTTAATTCGCTATTTTTTTCTAACTAATACGATAGGGCTTGCGTATTCTGAGTTGGAAGGTCTGATAATACCATTGTCTAGCCATTCTTTTATCTTCTTATCGACTTCCGCTTGCTCTGACTGAGACAATCTGCGCGGTCTTTGATAAACTGGGATATCGTCTTTTAAAATTAATTTTATCTTAACACCTATCTCTCGCGTCTTTTCCGGCTTATAATCGCGTACTATCGCTTCTATTTTCTCTCGAACGTCTTTCTCACGAATATACGAAAAATCGGGTACACTTGCATCTTCTATCGCGTCTATCTTAAATACCTCGGGTATGTCTGGAATAATCTTACGGATCGTGACTTGACCCTTCACTGAACGTAACTCGATCTGATTTAAAAAGTCGGCCCCGATCAAGACTGCACACTTCATTATCTGATTATCAACAACGTGAAAAATGATCTCATATGTCTCATTATCAATTACAACGTTCGTCGCGAAAGAACCATATGTACTGTTATTCGGCGCGCCTACACCATCAAAACTAATCTTATCTTTTAATTCGGGACGGCCTATCTTTTCATAACAATCCCGATTCATCAGGCTCAAATCACTTCCGGTATCGATGACGCTAATAAAACATTGATTCGCGATTTCTACTTGCTTAAGCTGTTTTTTTCGCGGATTATCCGAAATTACATACGCGCTTTCCTTCTGCGTCGCCTCTCCTTTACATAGTTTGGCAATGTGTCCGTGTTGATTACACTTGAAACACTTGGCACCCTTGTCCTTTGCCGGGCACGCCTTACTCATATGATCTTTATCGCCGCAGTTGAAACATCTCTTTGTCTCCGCCGACTTTGTGTCTGGAGCCGTCTTCTTCTTCTTAAATTCCTCTTGCTTCGTCTGCTTCGCTCTTGATTTTCCCTCTTTTTTGATCGCTTCGTATTGGCTGAACTTTTCCTTTAGCTCGCGTATTGACTTTGCCCCGTGTAACACTTGCTTGTTCACTGCTTCGTCTTGAATACCTCCGATAATGTATTGAATTACCGATGTGGTGTCGACATCCGCCTGCGCGGCAATATCAAGCATCTTATATATGTACGCTTGATACGATTCATCGGAAGCTTTCTTTCGTCGCGTTAATTCTTGATGCACTACGTAACTGTCCACTGTGTCGGCAAACTCTTCTGTTATCGCTTTCCGCAGCTTCTTCCACGTTTTCGCGCGTTTTTCGTATTTGACGAATACCTTCGCCGAACCACGAAAAAGTCGTTTTGCGTAGGCTACTCTCTGGATATCGGACCATTCACACAGCTCCGCCAGTTCCTCGAAATCTTTAACCCATCTTCTTACGTCGACTTTGTCGTCTCCGCTGAACGTCTCCAGCGATTCCTCGACATCTCTGAATGTTAACAGATTTCTTCGGGAGCCTCTTCTGTCTCGTCTTCTTTCTGCCGGCACTTCTTCGTCGCTCGAGTCTGTATCATCCGTATCATCTTCACTCACGTCTTCGTCCTTACTCTCAACATCGTATGCTGGATCGCCATGCTCACGTTCTAGACGCATGATCGCCGTCAGTCTTAAAAGTAGCTCATTCTTCAGTCCGGACGTCTTCAGCTTTCGTCTTTTCAATTCTTCCTTTAGCTGAACTATCGTCATGCCCGTTAACTTGGCACTCAGCTCGTCTTCTATCGCAGTGGTACCTGGTTCTGCCATCGTCGCCGTGGTACGTCCTGCCTCGTCGTGAATCGTCTTTATTCGTCGTGGAACGCCTTGATTCGTCGTGAAACGTCTTGAACACCGTACAGGTTTTTACACCTCGTCTTTTCGTCTTTGTGCGTCGCGTCGCTCCGAACACTTCACTGCCCGATACGTATCGCTCTCTGGCAGTATCCCGGCTGAGTCCCCAAATTATGTAGGATTTGAATAATATATTTGATATTATTATGTATAGTACAGCAGAGATTGATAATCGCATTGACAGTCGCACGTCGTAACTCGCTCGCTGTTCGGACTCGACTCTGTCTAAAGCTATGCTCGCCGCCGCATGCTCCGCTCGCGGTCATATAAACAAAAGATAACATCGCTCCTCGATATTCTTACTTCGGATACTACACTATTAATTTTACAGTACCATTAGTACCAAGTAATATGCAGAAATTAATATGCAGAAATTATTCTTTATTTTAAGATCGGCGACGAAAATTTTGTGCTAATTTTCCCGGTTATCCCGTTGGCAACACTA
This sequence comes from Temnothorax curvispinosus, assembly GCF_003070985.1. Taxonomy (NCBI): domain Eukaryota; kingdom Metazoa; phylum Arthropoda; class Insecta; order Hymenoptera; family Formicidae; genus Temnothorax; species Temnothorax curvispinosus. The sequence goes on from NW_020227514.1 coordinate 336,350, forward strand.
CAGTAACCTTAACTCGATCGACTCTTGTCGTTTCTACCCATCGACATATAGTATGGACTGCGCTCAGGTACAGAAAAATATAACCGGTGACTCGCACCGGTGGAAGAAAAGAGATAGCGACTGGTAGAGGTCAAGCTGTCTCTTTCTATCCAATAGTATATAGACAAAGAGAGAACGAGGATGAGGTCAACTCTACAGAACACTTTTTGAAGGCTTTCATGTAGGGATCGCGTAGTCTATAGTATCTATAACTATGTCGATGTTTCTACCGAACCTCATTTGGACCTTACCTTAAAATTTTGTTGGGTACAGTTCAGATTCAAGTTTGGTGTTTCCACCGTAAGAGCGCTCACCAATTCGACTCTGACCCGATTCTAACCCTTGATGGAAACATATTCAATATAATCACTTTTATATAGATTGATTACACGTACAATATAACACATCACATGAATCAATTAACCCATGTTATAACATATATTTTACGCAATAAGCTCTATTATAGTCTTATAATAAACACCTCCACATGATATAGCGTCACGATTAAAAGCGAGATCGCAAAGGGATTTGCTTAGCGTCAATTTGCGACCTCCGCTCCGTTTTTTTTTGTGTTGCTCCTATCGGGTCAGGAGCGTAGACGCCTTCAGTCCTGCCTTTGGACTATGTGACGCAACCTCCGCTCCGTTGAAAAATTTTAGATTATGTTCAGCAAAGAAAGCAGATTAGTAAACGCTCTGTGATTTGGAGTATTCTTTCAGACCTTTGATAGATCCAGAAGAACGTATAACATATACTGATCAGGAACAATAATCACTAAACACTCACTGAGCTGCTTTCTCTGCTGAACGCTACCATAATTTTTCAACGCTCCAAAGCCTAAGTCGATCCTACTTTTAGGTTAGATGACTGTTCCATAACTTGCGCAGGCGCATTAGCAAAAGAGTCATGTAAGACATCTTTTTTAGACAACTTTTCGTTCAGTTAAACAGTCGACTTTTCGTGTAGTCGGAAAGATGTTTTTTAGACATCTTCTTGTCTAGCCGAAAAGATAACTATAAAAATATATCTTTTCATCATCTTTTCGTCTAGTCAAAAAGATGACTACAAAAAGACATCTTTTCGTCATCTTTTAGTTTTATGTGCTGTCTGGGTACCGTCTGGGCATCATATCTTAGTCTTGATGGATTACTACAGTCTGAAGATCATTTTCGCTCGATTTGACCCCCCAGGGTACCTATTTTTGAAATTGTTTGTTATGAAATGAATTCGTTTATGAACGAAAAGATGCGTCAACTGGGAAATCCCCACCTTTTCGTTCATAAACAAATTTGTTTCATAACAAACAATTCAAGAATAGGTACCTAGAAGTCATAATTAACGACAATGGAAAAACTTTTATCGATAAAACCTTGAAGCAGTACCTCGAGACTTACGGCATCAAGTTATGTTACTCTACACCGTTATGGCCCAAGCAAACGGCGAAATAAAGCAATAAAATAGGTCTATTCTCAAACGCCTTAGGGTCGCCCAAGCCTCGGAAGAGAGCTGGAAAGAAGAGCTGATTAAGTTTTTGGAAGCATATCGCACAACACCTTACACTGTTACGGGCGTTTCTCCAAGCAAACTTATGTTGAGCCGCAAGGTAAGATCAAAACTTCCAACAGATCCTTCAACAACAGATCAGTCGAGTATTATCTTGATGAAGAAGTCAGGGACACAGACGCTCTGAGAAAAGAAGCGGGTAGACAGTATGTGGACAAAAAACGACACGCGAAGACGAGCCCCGTTTTAGTCAGTGACAGGATGATAATGCGACACCCACGGGTTAATAAATTGACTACCACATTCTTCGCAGCTACTCCTTTGAAGGTCGTCTGAAAGGATGGTAACGCAGTCTCGGTACAGTGGCCAGAAGGTAATATCCATCGGAGGAACACTACTCATGTTAAGCGTTATATGGAGCGAGAACTGAGCGAGGTAACGCCGAAGAACGAGATCCCCAGATCTGTTTCTAAAGTGAAACCGCAGATTCAAGAGTTAAATGGCAGTTCTCGCACGGCATCAGAGTAATCTCGGGACGTTAGTACTGTGCCGCTAGTCAAACAAGGGATCCCTAGCAATGCACGTAGCCACCGGCCAAAGAGAATTACCAAAGTACCAGTTTATCTCAAAGACTAGTTCATAGAGTTAATAATGGAAGTAACTGTCGTTAGTCAAAGTTAGATAGCTCCGAATTATTTTATGTTATGTTTGTATCGTGCTTTTAAGTTTTTGTTCCGAACTAGCGGTTCGTACGTTTGTATGTCGCGGTCGCCTGTGGATAACTGTGATTGCGAAGCATTAGTTTATGCGATTCTAATAGATGGCATTTTTAAGTTTTGTAGCATGGACTCTATCGACCCGCGCATTATCGACCTGAGACCTTAGATTCTGCTCAGCTCTCGCGTGTATCACTTCGCTCGTGCACATTATAATAAAGGGTGTTCCTTGTTAAAAGCGTTGTCATTTACAACCGCATCATATATCGTCAAGAGGTAATACCGATCTCCAGGCAATCCAGATCACCAGCAAAATACATCGTCCTTTGAGCCGGATTCAGCGTAAACTCACGCATTTAGCAAGGAACGAAATCGTGCGAGCAGCGAAGTCGGACATGGCGTCGCATGGAAGCAACGAGAAATCCGCGTGAGCGAATCTCATATTGAAGATCGTGCGAACGGGTTTGCAAATCAACACATCGGATTGCAAATCTAAACAGCGCAACGATAACGGTCTTGAGAGAACGTACACATCCAGCAGCCAACAGGGCGAAACAGCGACGCAATCATAGGCGTCGTGTGAAACGAGAGCACGCGTGCAAGCATCTCACAACACGGCTCTGCATCGGGCATTGCATATCAGCGAGCAACAGAACAAGTAATCGGTGGCGATACACAGCGAAGGATCCGATACAGCATCGAGAGAATTGGCGGAAACGCAGTCACGCAGCAGCGGCATCGATCCGACATTGGCGGGAACGCAGAGGGAAGATAGCGGCCATATTGGTAGGAGATCGAAACACGACGTGTTCACAAAGTCAGCGACTCAAGGGCACCTCACAATGGTGGTATGTAACAAATAGAGTGGCTCACATATATTTCGGTTTCTATCGCGCATTTGAGTGATCACTGTTAGCATTGAATTTACTGTATCTTGCGAGTAACACGAGTTTCGATATGGCGGACGAACAGACAATGAGTGTGTTAAAAAAGAAACGCGGTATCATTAAAGGTTAATTATCGAAATTCACCACATATGTAGACAGATTCGGTGACTCGAAAAACGTGCAAGAATTAATCGCTAGATTAGAAAAGGCGGAAGAATTGTGGTCGGAATTCGACAAGGTACAGACAGAAATCGAATTAGCGGATGATACGGAAACGCAAGCGAATCATCGTGAAGCCTTTGAAGCTTCTTATTTTGCGGTAATCGGTAAAGCGAGAGAGTTAAAACAAACGGGTCCAGATGAACAGCCACAAACGAATCACGCGTGTAATAATCAAAACATACAATTGCCGACGTTAAAATTGCCGGAGTTTAGTGGGGAATATGACAAATGAATACAATTTAACGATACATTCCGATCGATTATTCATAATAACAATACGTTAACTATAACACAAAAATTCTATTATTTGAGATCATGCTTGAGCGGAGATACCGCGAGAGCGTTAGACACATTATAGAAGCATCGGACGCGAATTATGATATCGCTTGGGATATCTTAAGGGAAAGATTCGAAAACAAAAACATTATCATTCCCCTAGTGGAAATAATTTTATAAATTTTCTACGCAAAAATTATGCGAAAACTACCATTTCTTATAATATAATTACAACTTTTCACGCTATTTTTACGTAATTTTTACGTCAAAAGTACGTGAGTTGGGCCATGTTTGTAATTTTTCATAAATTTACGTAGAAATTTTTATGAATAACTACAACTTTTTGGATATACTACAAAATAAAATATAAAATTTACTTCTCTCGTTGAACGTTATTTTATTGCTGAAAATCTTGATTACGTGCAAGTTTAATTAAATAAATTTATATTGTACTTAGAAAATTTGCTTACCACCGCTGGATTTGAACCTGAAACCCCTGAGTTAATCACCTTCCGCACTGTGCTACAACATTGATTAATGAAGACGTTTCGTATTGTCTACATATGTTACACTTATTTGTTAACAGACGTACGGAAGGTGTCAGCTCATAATAGGGTCATATATATGTTACAGTCAAAGCCCGAAACGCAGGCATTCCTAGGATTGACTAGTCAATCCTGGGGAACGACCAAGCGTCTTAGTCAAAGCCCGAAATAAGTTTTGCGTTTCGGCTTTTGACTAGTCAATCCTAGAAATAACTAATACGGCTAGTCAAAGTTAGAAGCTAAAGAAAAATTACTTCGGACTTTGACTAGTCAATCCTAGGTGTGGCTTAATTCGGACTGTGTGACTGTTAACAAATAAAATCAAGATTTTTTTTACTAAATTAAGTTCTTATTGTTATTAATGCCCCGCGACGCGAGATATTAAACGTTAAAGTTGACAGGTATCAGGTTATGATTCCTGTTATACCGACGAGCTGTAGCGACTACGGCGACTACTGGCGACTACGAACATGCCCTGTGGCCACATGCGCATGCTCAGTGGCCGCACGCGCATGCAAAACTGCGCCAATTTTAAATGAATTAATCGTGCAGAATAACCAAGCATCTCGATTCAAGCAGTTAGGTCTCACGCTGGGAGTTTCATTAGTTTAATTATGCGTGGGAAGCACACACACACACACACACGGGGGGTGCGAGGGGGGGCTTCGGCCCCCCCCCTCCCCCGCACCCACTCCGTCGGTAGGCAGCGTGGACCTCGCTTTACAACATAAAGTACATGCTAAGTTGTAAAGCGAAATTATAAAGCACATGCATGGAGGGGTGCAAGGGGGCTTACATGCGTGAGCGCACGTGAACAGAAAGACTTTTCTCCCCTGCCTAAGAACTTAATTTAGTAAAAAAAAAATCTTGATTTTATTTGTTAACAGTCACACAGTCCAAATTAAGCCACACCTAGGATTGACTGGTCAAAGTCCGAAGTGATTTTTCTTTAGTTTCTAACTTTAACCAGCCGTATTAGTTATTTCTAGGATTGACTAGTCAAATGCCGAAGTGATTTTTCTTTAGTTTCTAACTTTAACCAGCCGTATTAGTTATTCCTAGGATTGACTAGTTAAAAGCCAAAACGCAAAACTTATTTCGGGCTTTGACCAAGACGCTTGGTCGTTCCCCAGGATTGACTAGTCAATCCTAGGAATGCCTGCGTTTCGGGCTTTGACTATAACATATATATATATATATATATATTTCTTACAAAATTGATATCGAATCGATATGACTTATCGACATTAAATTTGACCTTAAAAATCAGCCGATTTCATTCAAATTGTTTTGGCATCAAGTTGCTTCTTTCTAAGTTACTTCGTTACTTGTGTCCAAAACTCTAAAAATTTTGTCTAAAATTAAGAGACTATAATATGGCCGGTATTCATAGTCGGATCTTATTTCAACTCATGATGCCAAAATAATTTGATTGAAATCAGCTGATTTTTTATGTTAATTTCGATGTCGATGAGTTTCCGGTGAATCGACGTTGAATTGACGTCGATTCGACATTAGCCTTCTCACTGGATAAATATACTAAATACGTTCGACATTGGCCTAGTTTACACCGATCTCTTGATACGCGTATCAAATAGTATATTTAAACTGCCAATAATCAGACTTATTTACTAGTTATTTACTATTTAATACGCGTATCAAGTGGTCGGTGTAAACTAGACCATTTTTAAGAAGCTATACTGTAATCGCAGAGATATTGCGTGCAGGATGAGAAGAAAGACGCCAGTATCTTGATCGAGTAGCAATGCCTTTAATACGTTAATCGGCTACTGAGGTTTTACAAAAGTGTGTGCCGATGGACAAAAGATAATGAAAGAAGTCCGCGCGAATACGGTTTTTAGAACTATAGAAGCAGAGCTACCAACCTATCATTTTTAGTACAAATTACTATACTTATTACCGCCTCTTAATTTGAAATAAAACATCAAATTGTACTTTAAACCAAACTCAAATCGCGTCGATGCTTAACGAAAAGGTTTCTTCCGAGTCCCTTTGTCATGATGTCAGCGACTTGCTCGTTCGATGCCTTGTACTCAATTTTTACTTTGTTGTTTATAATTGCCTCGCGAATAAAGTTATATTTAATGTTAATGTGCTTCATTCGCCTATGTTCACGCGGTTCCTCGGCGATTACGATGCATGATTGATTGTCCTTGAATATTGGGATTGGTCCGTTACAATCGATGCCCAGTTCAATCAGAAGTTTTCGGATCCACTTTGCCGAGGCAAACTGCCTCGGTTAGCGCCACATATTCAGCCTCGGTTGATGATAGACTGACCGTCTTCTGTTTTCGTAATGACCAACTCACGGTGTTGCCGAATACGTTGAATACATAGCCCGATGTTGACTTTCCGTCGTTCTTATCGCCACCCCAATCTGCATCATTGTAGCCGACCAATGATTCAACTGCTTCTTGCCTGCGATACAGCAGTCTCAAGTCCGTTGTTCCACGAACATATCTCAAAATGTGTTTCGCATGTGCATAGTGATTTTCGTTGAAACAGCTTTGAAACCTACTGAAGTAGCCAGTTGCAGCACACAAATCAGGTCTTGTGGTGATCGTAGCATATGTCAGACAGCCAATCAATTCTCGATACGGTTGCTTGGAACCGTATCTGCATCGCCCTTTTCCAAATGCAAGCCCTTTTCCATTGGAATTGATTTTGGTTTGCAATTCTCCATGTCAAACTTTCTCAATACATTCCTCAAGTATTGAGCTTGACTTAAACCAATTGTTCCGTAATTGATGTCTTGCTCAATGTGCATGCCAAGGAACTTATCTGCCTTTCCGATGTCTGTCATCTCGAATTCTTTTGATAGAAGTCGTTTCACTGTGTTGATCGTATTTATATCCTTGCACAGCAACAAAAGGTCATCCACATACAGCAGAATGTAGCAAGTGACTCCATTTTTCACTCTCACGTACAGGCACGGATCTGATTCGCAGCGTCTAAAACCAATTCGATTCATAAATTCGTCGAACCTTTCGTTCCATACCCTCGAAGCCTACCTGAGACCATAGAGTGCTTTGAGTAGTTTGCACACTTTAGTTCCATTCGCGAAACCGTCCGGCTGCTGCATATAAATCTCTTCTGATAGTTCGCCATTGAGAAATGCACATTTGACGTCCATCTGATGAATGTGCATTCTATTTCGTTAGCAACTGCAAGCAAGGTTCTGAGAGTTACCAACTTCGCGACTGGAGCATAGGTTTCGTTGTAGTCGTATCCTATTCGCTGTGAGAAACCACGTACCACCAACCGCGCCTTGTATTTGTCGATCTTGCCGTCAACCCTGCGTTTCAGTTTAAATACCCATTTGTTTGTAATTGCTTTCCGATCCTTGGGTAGATCACACAGTGTCCAGGTTTTGTTTTTAATTAATGATCGATATTCATCTTCAATTGCTTTCTTCCATTCAGGCCAATCGTCTCGCTTTTTCGCTTCTTCAATCGTCAGTGGATCATCTTCAACAAATTGTTCAGCCGATAATGCGTAATGAGCTTCATTCATTTCCCATTCACCATATCTGTCTAATGCTCGTCGAATTCACTCGCTTCTTTGTAAAGTAGTCCTATCGCTGTCATCAACGCATTCTTTGTTTGCATCGTGGTTCATCGAAGTGTCGTCAGCATCTTCATACGTTGACTCTAGTTCATCCACCAACTCATCGTCACGAGTCACTTCATTTGATGTCGTTGCCGCCTCTGAATTTAATATCTCAACTAAATTCATTCGATTTAATATTGATGCTTCGTTGAATGTCACATTTCGTCCTACAACCATTCTGCTCTGTTCTACATCCCAAAGTCGATATAAACCCATTGATGCAGTGTAGCCGAGCATAATGCATTTCGTGGATTTCTTTTCCAACTTATTTCGTTTATTTGCTGGAACGTGATTGTAGCATTCCGATCCAAAGATTCGAAGATGTGACGAATCAGGCTTCTTCTGGAAACAAATTTCAGCTGGAGTTTTGTTCTTGAATTGTTCTCCAACTGCACTCGTCGGTGATCGATTCTTAACATAATTCGCCGTGACAATTGCCTCATTCCAAAACTTCGACTCCAAACCACTCGCCAAAAGCATGGTCGTCGGCTTTTTCTTGCAGTGTTCGATTCAGCCGCTCAGCCACCGAATTCATTTCTGAATTATAAGAAACGGTAGAAATCATTTGGATACCCTTGCTTTTACAGAAGTGCTTGAACTCGCTCGATGTGTATTCTCCACCGTTGTCAGTTCTCAATTTTGCAATTTTCTTGCCGTGCAACGCTTCAGCCGAGTTCAGCCATCGCAACAAACTCCTTAAATTTCTCCAGTGTTTCACTCTTGTGTTGAATGCAGTAAATCATTGAGGCTGTCGAATAATCATCGGTAAAAGTAACAAAATACCTCGAACCATCACATGCAGTCGTTGGCATCGGTCCACATACATCACTATGTATTAGCTCCAAAGTGCGGGATGAACGTATGTTCTTATTCTTCGGAAACGATGATCGCGTCTGCTTTCCCATGATGCACGACTCGCAGAATCTCGACTCGGTATCCACGTTTACTTTGCTTATTCCGTCAGCCATTTGATGATCAATCAATCTCTTCATGTCGAATGCGTTCAGGTGACCCAACCTGAAATGCTACAGGCTTTGCGATACTCTATGTACATTGTTCTCTTCTGAAATACCAGCAAAAATATTACTATCGATATGCAATACAACCTCATATAATCTTCCACTGGCGTGAGCCACAAACTTCGTTTTTCCGTTGATTGATGCATATGCGTAGCCTTTCTTCGTTAAACTTCGAATCGACATTAAGTTGCATTTCAAATCCTTGACTAGCAAAACGTCTTGAATCGCCTTCACAGATGAATCACCGTCGTGAAAAATTTTTACTAAGATTTCGCCCTGTTGCTTCGCTACGATGCTCTGATTCCTTTTTGCGACTGAAATCTGTACCTCGTCGATGTCTTCCAACTTGTCGAAATACCGTTTATCATTTACCATATGCTGTGTTGCACCAGAATCCAATACAAATATTTGCATCATATTATCGCTTTGTGCCTTTGTATTCGTGTCGTGTCGTGATGTGTTCGCTTGTCATCGCACGCATTTGCTTCTTCATCTTTAAATGCACACATTGTTTCTTGCTTTTCCTCCGATGCTTTGTTTGCGCTGCTACTATTTTTCTGATCGTTCTTTGAATTGTGATCCTTTTTAGCCTTGCATTTAGCCTGTATATGACCTATTTTACCACAGCCATAACAGGTAAGTCGTTTACTTTTTCCTTTGGTACTCATTGCATGAAATTCATTTGATTTGCTTGAACTGCTTCCGCTATTTCGCTTATTATGCTCGTCCATCAAACGTGTCTTCACGAATTCCAAGGTTAGTTTCTCTTCGTCAATCGTTTCCAGTGCCGTAACTAAATTGTCGTAGCTTTTCGGCAATGTGAGTAATAAGTGCACAACAATGTCCAATTCTTCCATCTTCGCACCGGTTGACTTTAATTCGCGGATCATTGTGTCGAAACGTAGGAAATAATCGGTGATGTTATCGCTTTTGCTATACTTCATCATCAGCAACTGTTTTCGTAGCAATAGCTGGCTCGCAATGCTCTTCCGCTCGAAAATGCTACATAACGTGTCAAACATTTCCATATAGAAGCAGAGCTACCAACCTATCATTTTTAGTACAAATTACTATACTTATTAATTTTTACATCAGACTATGCTGAAATCTACAACTTTCAATAAGATCTGTTTCCTATTCCTGCACTGCTGAACTAGTGCACAGTGATGCAATATAAGTTAGGCTGCGGTCCACTTGACGTTACAAAATGCTTCGAAGCATTCCTCTTCTCTTTTCTTTCAATAAAGAAAGAAGAAGAAAAAAAATGCTTCAAAGCATTTGTAGCGTCAAGTGGACCGCAGCCTAGAGTGGAACAAGTATACTTTGTTTATATCTTACATTTAATCATAAAAATATTTTTAGAATATTGTAGAAAGTTGTAAATAGTTATAATTTTTACAATAATTTGCAACTTCTACAAACTACTAAAATTTTTATAAAAAATTTTGTTAGAACGTTGTAGAAAGTTGTAAATAGTTGTGATTTTTACAATAATCTACAACTTCTACAATTTACTACGTTCTCATAAAAAATATTCGCAGAATGTTGTAGATAGTTATGATTTTTACAATAATCTACAACTTCTACGATTTACTACGTCTCATAAAAATGTTCGTAAAAAAGTTGTTACAATTTTCTATTACTTTTTACAACTTACTACAATTTATGGTAATTATGCATAAAAAGACCTCACCTGCCAATGACCTTGACCTTGACATATGTTGTCAAGGTCACCCTCCTGAGTGACCTTTAGAAGTTTTTAGCCGGCGGTCGTTATTCGTTAAAAAGTTATTAACAAAATAAGTTTAGAAAATATAGCAGCTATTTTAAGTATTGGAAAGCATAAAGAACGGTAATTATACAGTAATAAAAACCACCTTCCGATGACCTTGACTTTGACATATATTGTCAAGGTCACCCTCCTGAGTGGCCTTCGAAAGGACGCGCTTTAAAAGTATTTAAGTGTTTAAAGCGCGTCAACTAACTTATGTAGGTTAGTGACGCGCTTTAAACACATAGGTTAGTTGACGCGCTTTAAACACTTAAATATTTTTAAAGCGCGTCACTAACCTACGTAAGTTAGTTGACGCGCTTTAAACACTTTAATACTTTTAAAGCGCGCCACAAACCCATGTGACCGTAGGGGGGTGATAAAGAATTACAATAAACTAAGTAGGTTTATATATTTCGAGTTTATAAAGCGCGTCACGAACCCATGTGGCACCACGTTTTGCGTGGAAAGTGTATGCGTGAACTATTTCGACATATATATTAGTCATTTATGCCTTCCAATACTCAAAATAACTACTATATTTTCCAAACTTCTTGTTAATAACTTTTTAACGAATAGCGAGTGACGACTAAAACCTTTTGAAGGTCACTCGGGGTCATGACCTTGACAACATATATCAAGGTTATTGAAATCGGTGAGATCGCCAAACTTTTTTTGTTAGATAAATTTTTTGTTAACGAATAACGACCGCCGGCTAAAAACTTTTGAAGGTCACTCAGGAGGGTGACCTTGACAACATATGTCAAGATCAAGGTCATTGGCAGGTGAGGTCTTTTTATGCATAATTACCCAATTTATTACAATTTACTACGATTTACCATGAATTTCTACAATTTTCCCAAATTTGTACAATAGAAATTTGTGATTTGTTGTAGAAGATTGTAATTTTTCATAGAAATACGTAAATTGTTGTAAAATTATTTCCACCAGGGTCACAATCATATAAAGGCTTTATTTGATTTGCCACGGGTAATTAAAGACTCACACGTTTCCCTTAGAGAATTATCGGACAGTATGTCACAACATTTACGCGCATTGGAATTATTAGGTCAACCTGGGATTCAATAATCGTTTTTCTCATCGCGTCTGAATTAGATAAGACGTCACGAAACGAATGGGGAAAGATATCCGTTAAGCATAGGGAACTACCAAATATCGATAATTTTAAAACTTTTTTAAACGAACGTTGTCAAATTCTTGAGAGATTAGCCAAGGATAATAAACAAACGGATAAACGAAACGGAGCTAAGGATTCGAAAGACAAATCGAAGGCGAATTCAATGTCTCATTTAGCGTCAAGCGTAATAAAATGCGCATTTTACAAAGGTTCGCATAACATATATTCATGTCAAAACATACTGAATTTATCGGTTGACAAACGATTAGCACAGGTTAAAAAACTGAAACTATGCACAAATTGCCTAAAAAATAATCATTATAGTAAAAATTGCAAGGCCGGTGAATGTAAAAAATGTAACGGTAGACACAACACGTTATTGCATTTCGGCGATTCAAAGGTCGAGCCCGAGACAAAAGATCAATCAACCATAAGCATAAACAAAGCGGAAGATAACGATAAGACAAATACGTCATCAGAATCAATCGCAACCATGCATGCGATACAGGTAACTCATGATTCATATATACTTTTAGCAACCGCTAGGGTTATTATATTCGATAATAACGGTAAAGCTCATCAATGTAGAGCCTTGTTAGATAACGGGTCTCAATCGAATTTCGTTACGAAACAATTAGCACAGAAATTAGGGCACATAAGGACTCCTATAAAATTTCCGGTATGCGGAGTTAATCAAAGCATAACTAACATATCGCATAAAACTAAAACGTGTATTAAATCACTCTACAACGATTATAGAGCTGAATTGTCATTTTTGATAATTGATAATATCACACAAGAGTTACCGAATAGATTCTATAATATCTCAAAATTAAGCGTACCAGATGGTCTCTCATTGGCAGATCCGCGATTTAATTATCCTAAAACCGTAGATTTGTTATTAGGCGCAGGTATATTCTGGGGATTGCTTTGCGCAGGGCAAATTCAATTAGGAGAAGGAAAACCGTGTCTTTAAAAAACAAAGTTAGGTTTGGTCGTATCGGGACCTATGATGCCTACATACAAGAAAACGGAATCGCTGTGTCATTTCAATACCGTGCAAGAGATTCATGATAATCTAGAACATTTTTGGGAGGTCGAGGAATATCTTCCAACACCAAAATTTACACGAGAAAAATCGGAATGCGAGAATTTATTCGTCAAAACTGTAGAGCGCGATAGTCAAGGGCGATTTACGGTGCAATTGCCATTTCGGGCAAATGTCGATAAACTCGGAGAGTCGCCAAGCACGGCAATTAAAAGATTGTAGGCGTTAGAAAAGCGATTATCTAAAGACCCGAGTCTCAAGCAACAATACGTAGACTTCATGAACGAATACATAGAACTCGGCCACATGACGGAAGTGGAACCAAACGATATTGATAGCGATTCAGTTTATTATTTACCGCATCATTGCGTTGTTAAAGAATCTAGCACGACCACTAAGGTCCGCGTAGTATTTAACGCATCAGCCAAAACATCGTCTAATTTATCATTAAATGACATTTTGATGATCGGTCCAATCATTCAGGACAGCCTATTCGCTATATTAATTAGGTTTAGAGCACGCGTATATGTCTTTACGGCAGACGTAGCCAAAATGTATAGGCAGGTCAACGTTCATAAGCCTCATCGAAAATACCAGCGCATTGTATGGCGTTGGGATGTAAGAGAATTATTACGACATTATCAATTAAACACAATAACATACGGTACAGAACCAGCTTCATTCGAGGCTATTCAATCCATGCAGGAAACAACAAAGGACAAACAGGATGTTTATCCTGAGGCATGTGACATTATCATTAACGATTTTTACGTGGATGATCTAATTTCGAGATCTGACACAATCAAACACGCGAAAAAGCTAGTGCAGGACATAGACACGGTACTGCGCAGCGGATGCTTTCATTTACGTAAATGGAATAGCAATAGCAGGGAAATTATTGATTCAATACAACCCAAACCCGGTCCTAATCAAATACATTTAACGCAAGAAGTTAATTCAAAGACGCTTGGGTTGTCGTGGAACTCGAACGACGATACATTAAACTTCCAAGCAAGCACTTTAAAGTAAAGTAGAATCACTAAAAGAACGATATTGTCATTTATAGCACAACTGTTTGATCCATTAGGATTAGTTAGCCCTATAATCGTTTTGGGAAAAATCATCATGCAAAAAATATGGAAATTGGGAATTGGTTGGGATGAGGCATTGCCTCTCAAATTGCTAACATTATGGAATCAATTTTGCGAAGATATGAAAAATTCACAAATGAAATCTCAATACCACGATACGCGTTAACTCATCAATGTATTAGCATAGAGCTACACGGTTTTTGTGAATCTTCCGAGATGGCTTACGGAGCATGCATATATATAAGAGCAGTGGACAAGTCCGGTAATATCACAGTTAAATTGTTGTGCGCCAAGTCACGTGTGGCGCCAGTTAAAACGATAAGTTTGCCGCGTCTTGAGCTATGTGGTGCATTATTATTGGCACGTCTTCACGAGAAAGTAACAGAAGCATTGAATCGTATCCCTAACTTCCATTATAATAGTTTCTATCGGTGCGATTCCCAGTTCGTTTTAGCGTGGATACTAACTGAAGCTAGTCTGTTAAAGACTTTTGTAGCGAATAGAATCGCGGAAATACAGCGACTTACAAATAGTAAATGTTGGTCTCACGTTGTGGGCAGCGAGAACCCCGCCGACATTGTTTCTAAAGGTATGAGTTTAAGATCGCGACAGCACAGTTATGGTGGAATGGCCCTCCGTGGTTAAGACTCGAGCCAAATCATTGGCCAAGTACAGATACTGTTCCGTAATTTTTGTCGCGATCGCGGATCGTTACCCTACAAGTGACGCCATCCGTCAGTCGCCCTCCGAACGAAGGGATCTCGCACCGCCCCCCGCGGCCTACTTGACCGCGAAGTTCTCCCGACGAATATCGATCCGTCATGCCGTGATCGCATGATCACGGAAAAGCGAATGATTGGTCGATATTCGTCGCGCGTAACCGAAAGCTCCCGAAACGAGCCCGCGAAGGGCCGCGAGAGCTCCATTCTCGACAGTAGTCTCAAGTACTCCAGATCACGAGGTGGCATACCGCCATGCATCCGCAAAAGTTACTCCGTTTCACGCGATTCTAAAACATCGTCGTGCATACACAGCTCGTTCCGAGCACCGCTAATTGTCTCGCGACGTTAGTGCGTCCGTTACAATCCGCCCTCGCTACAGCGAGCGGTGAGAACACCGCGTGTAAGTCGCATCGCGCCACGCCATTATACGTTCGATCGTCTCAATCGCATCGACCTACTGTGAACAATCTCGCGTGCGTTACGAACAGGTGCGACTGTCTTATAACGCCGCCGGTGCGTTTCACGAAGTGTATGCAGACCGTGCGCTTCCAAATTGCCATCGCCTCGCGATCGGCAAAACATATTCGCGTCGCGAATAATTAGTGCGCCACGCCATAAGCAGATCACGTGCGCGCATAGTGACGCGCTCACATAAGGGCGTGTTCACCATAACTGTAACTGAAAACTGACGAAATATAGTTTGTGCATTGTTCCATCACACAAGTGTCTGATTTTATCGCACGTCGGATCCCTGTCGGGGTCGACCCGGCATCTTACGCCAATTAGCGAACCGGAGTTACGCCCGGATCTCACATTTCGCTAACAGATACAATACCTATAAGGTAGTTTGTACCACGATCAAATTCGATTCTGATATATTTAATCGTTTCTCGTCATACACAAAATTACTTCGCGTAACGACTTATTGTTTACGGTTTGTTAATAACTCGAGAAAAAACATAAAACAAAAATACACGGGATCATTATCTATAAATGAATTGAACAAATCACTGCTCACACTCGTTAGAATAGTGCAAAGAATGCATTTCGCACCCAAAATCAATGATTTAGAGCGTCAAAAAAGAGTGCGGTCTAACAACAAAGTTTTATCGTTAAATCCATTTTTGGATGAACATCATATTTTGCGTGTAGGGGGACGTTTAAAGAACTCCAAATTACATTACGAACACAAACATCCTATGTTGCTACCCAGCAGCCACGCATTTACTCGCATGATAGTAATGCACGAACACGAAAGACATATGCATGCAGGATTAACTGGTACGTTAGCGGCAATTAGAACACGTTTCTGGCCATTAAATGGTCGTAGTACTGTAAGGAAAAGTTTTTATTTTTTGACGTAGAACTACGTCTTTGTCGACAGTAAGTAGGGGGTAACATTGGGAGCACAGATAAAACAAAAACATTTCACACTTTAAACGTTTATATCTTTGAAACTAATAATTATAGAGTAATGATTAATACGTCATTAGATAGCCCCATACAGCCCCATTTCCTTTTGAAAGTTTCAAAAGTCTCAAAAAGCTTTCTAAATGAGGAAGCCCAACAATATTATAAGCAAATAATTAGGCTCAGGTCTCAACCACTTTCAATTTTGGCAATTTAATATTAATTATTGGCAGGAGGCCCGTAGCCCTCGGCGGGGGAACAGGTGGAACACAGAAAGGGAGGAAAAGTGCGTCCGAAAAAGGGTTTATAGAGGAGAGGGAACGTGGAAGAGAAAAGGCAGGGGTGCAGAAAGCGGAAAGGAAGAGGAGTAAATGAGGCGAGATGGTAAATGCAGAGGAACGTCAGAAATCTGCCCGAGAAGAGAAGGCTGGAGTAAGAAGTTAGGATGACGGGGCGAAGAAGAAGGTGGCACCTGAGGCGAGAGCGGTGGGAAGGGATCGATGTTGCGGAAGTCGGCGTGACGGCGAGGAGACGGTGAGACGGTGGAGGGCTCTGACTGGGGCTGAAACGGCGCGGGGTGCCGGCCCCTCCAAAAGAGTGGGTTGGCGCCACTGCAGGACGTCGAGGCGCAGTATTGGGGCTCGCGGTGCATGCGCACAGTGAAGAAGGAGAGATCGACTCGCGGCGACGAATAGGGAGGTCGATAAGAAATCGATCGAGGTTGGGACGATCGAAGGAGAGGAGCACCCGGTGATAGCACGTGGATTGAAATTGAGGTGGAAGACGTATTCTGGAAGTAGGTGAAAACTGAGAGTAAAAGGAAGAGAGAAACAAGGAAGTAGAAGAAGGAGAGGGACGAGTTATGTGGAGGAAAGGAAATAGAAAAAAGGCGCAGAGTCTGGAGGCGAGGTGCGACAGGAGACGGAGGAGACGAGTCAGAAGGAAGATAAAAGGAACAGCTTGCAAGGAAAACAGATGGAAGGAAAGAGAGGGAATGAGCTACAGGAACTAGAAGGAGTAGAAAGAAGGATACGGAGGAAGATGTCAATAGGGTTAATAAGGGAAAGGGATAAATAATTCTGTGAGGTTGCACAATGACCAGGTTATTTTAAGAAATTGAATGCCATAACTTGTAAAGGTTTTTGGGTACGTTTTTACTGAAAAAACGCCTTTCTTGGCACATAGCTGAAATAAAGTCGTATATATTAATTATTGGCAATTTTTATAATTACATTATATTCTTCAGTCTTTTCTACCTCTATTTCATATATAATACTTTAAGATTTGGTTGATTAGACCCAGCTTTATTAGGTTTCTATGTATGTACGTATTTTTAGCAAATTTTATGTAACTCAAGAACTAATTAACTAAATTTTAAAGAAATATATATGAAATAGGGGTAGAAAAAACTGAAGAATATAATAAAATTAGACAAAATTGCCAATATAATAAAAAAAAATGTACAAATTAGAAATTAGAAATTTGCACATTTTTTCGCTTATATATAACTCAAGAACTAATCAACTAAATTTTAAAAAATTATATATGAAATAGGAGTAGAAAAGATTGAAGAACATAATAGAATTAGAAAAAATTGCCAATATAATGAAAATCAAACGGGCATAGTAACAACTGTGCCGCAACCAACAACGTAAAACTACGTCTACTGTCACTAGTTCATGTTAAAGTATTTAGCAAAGGGCTACGTCAACTGTCCTTCGCTGAATACTTTAACATAAACTAGTGACAGTAGACATAGTTCTACGTTGTTGGTTGCGGCACAGTTGTTACTGTGCCCGTTTGATTTTCTTTTTCTTGAGAGAAGAATGGTTGTAGTATCTGAAGCTGGCGGCCCTGGTGGGAGAGAGCAGAGGGAGTAAGCGCGCCAAGAGCAAAAGCCACGAGCGAGTGTAAAGGGCTTTTGAATAAAGGCAGTTATCTTTCAGAGTTGTGTTTTACATACCTGCTATAAACGTTATATTTAATATTAGGGAGCCACCCAATTTCCATAATTTTGAAATATGTTGCCAAGGTCATCACTTTGAGTAATGTTGTGTACGGTTTTAGTTGGGAGTCGTTGCTTATTAAAAAGTTAGGTAATTCTTTAAAAAAACTTACACATCTCTTTACCTCCAATATTGATAAAATTAAACATATTCGATACGTTTTTGAACAAAACAAAAGAATGTTATATGGGTGGAAAAGTGCATGCGTGGATGCAGTAGTGGGATTCGACCCAAAAAAAACCAACTTAACACAACCCAATTTTTGTATGAGTGGAAAACTGTATGTGTGATCATACATGTGCCACTACATGTAGTCCATCCACACAACAATTGGGTTGGGTTAAGTTAGTTTTTTGGATGGTGAAGCCCACTGCTGCACACACTTTTTCACGCATACTATTCATTATATTTTTTTGTTTAAGCAACGACCCCCAACTAAAACCTTCACAACATTAATCGAGGTGATGACCTTGACAACATATTTTAAAATTGGATGTTTATCCCTATATTTGGAAATTTGGGGTGGCTCCCTAATACTAAATATTTACCCGAAAAATATAAGTGTTATAACATCGACATCGAAGGACATAAACATAAAGTTTGAGGACACTGTTTGTTTAAAGATAAAGCGAAATATTCAAAGGTAAAGCGGGTAGTTGTGAGAGATTGTGTATTCGGTAACGTAGCTCGGAAAGGTTAGTGTAGATGGCGACCATGGTAGCTACCGCTACCGCTTCACATGAATAAGTGCGCGCGCGCGGCGCAAGCCGCGTGGCAACCGAAAATCGAGAGCGTTCGAGAGCACGTAACAGCGCAAGCGCGAAAGGGCGTGTGCATGCCTGCGGCGCGCGGCGCGTTGAACGGCATTCGTGTCCGGTGTCTGTAAGTAGAGACAAAATGGAGTGAATCGAAGCGAGGTTCACCTCCACCTCATCTCGGCCTGCTTATTGGGATCTGACATTTGTCGCCATGACATCTGGTGGTCGAAAGTGAAAGCACTGGAAGGTACACAGATCTCGTGGCATTGACGTGCGAAACTGTGTTCCTATGGACGCCATATTAGTTAAGCCCCGCCTCCATGTCAGATTCCAATAGGGCAAAACAAGATTTATTTTTGTACAATTCGCGTTTTCAAGTTTTCACGCGAACCGAAGAATCCACCCCCACCCACCTCTGCGTACGGGGGAGGGGCGGTAGCACCGCCTACATGTGTACTGTCAATACGCACATATCAATAAATTACTTCCCTTAGCACTGACACAATCTGTTATACTTCCCAAACTTTTTTCTTCATAATTTTTAAATAAGCAATGACCGCCGATTAAGTTACGAGAAAAAGTTACTCATTGTCAGAGTCATGTCCTTGACAACATATGTTAAGTTCAAAGTCATCGACGTGGTGTCCCCTAAAGTGAATAATTAGCGAAATCGCTCTCGGACGGTGCTAGTGTGATAGTTGAATACTTTGAGAGCTGCTAGTATTGAAAGAAATGATGAAAAAATCGAACATTTATGTGGCACAGTTGCACTCATTAAGGTGGTTGGGTAAAAAATAATAAAAATCCAGATTTTCTTTAAACTTGCAGCAAAACTAATTTAGATATTGATACATGTATGTGTGTTAAATTTGGGTTTGATTTACCGTATAATTTCCGAGATATGATTAAAGTTGACTGCCCAGGTAGCAAGATGACGTCTACAGACGTCTGAATGACGTTAGAGAACGTCATAAGACGTAAATATGTTCGTTAATATGTCATTTGACATCACTCTGCTACCTGGGTGTATTTAACATTGCGTTTATGGCCGCTGAAGTAGAAAAACTAATACTTGGACATGTATATTTGTCAATATACCAAAAAATCTAAAATAAAGATAAAAACAAAAAATGTGTACATATCTAAGTGCATTGATATATTATAAAACGAAAACAAAAATAATATTAATAAACTATTACATCATATATTGACGCAAATGTTTTTATATCTCTCTCGTCTCGTGCATAGTACGCATGCGAAAAAGTAGATATTCGTAAATATATATTTTTCTTTTAATTTAGGGGCATTAGAAACACGAGTTTCGTGCACAGTTTTAATTCCTCGACTTTTCACGTTTCGAAAGAAATAATAAAGGAATTTTGAAAATATGAAGATATAGAAAAAAAGTGTGCAAGTAGAAACTTGCACATTGCTTCCTCATAGTTTTTAAATGTGCAAGTAGAAACTTGTACATTGCTTTCTCATAGTTTTTAAGTGTGCAAGTGGAAACTTGTACATTGCTTTCTCATAATTTTTAAGTGTGCAAGTGGAAACTTGTACATTGCTTTCTCATAGTTTTTAAGTGTGCAAGTAGAAACTTGTTTAAGTG
>NW_020227514.1:366739-414165 GCF_003070985.1 Temnothorax curvispinosus
CACTTGAGAAGGACCGAAAATGCGGTTGAAACGTTGTGAAATTTAAATATATTTATTATTTGGCCAGTCGGGTCGAACAAAAACGACTTTTGTTTTGTATTTATTTACTGGCGAAGGAAGCTTCTTATTTTGTTTTTATGGCATCTTGTTAGTATATGTTGCAAATCTTCCTTCTCATATCCGCATTTACATCTTTCAACGTCAACATAACCTTTCCTCTTCAAAGACGCTCCGAGGTTATAATAATTGGCTCTCAATCTGTTAAGAAGGGTGACAAAGTATCTTTCTGCATTAACCTCTCGGAACCATGGTCTCACCGTTTGTCTATCGTAAAAATTCTTAAAGTAAAAGGCACCCTTGTACGCGGAATCACGGATAATCGATTGTTGCGTGGCGTCCCACGTCTCTCTTCTAGCACGCATCATGAGATCCCCCACCGGAATATCAATGGAGGGATCGGCCTCCTCATTGGCCGCCTCCTTGGCAAGCGCATCGGCCATCTCGTTGCCCGCGATCCCGATGTGAGCGGGAATCCACACCAAAACGACATTCTTGCCATACACACATTCTAGTTCATATATTAATATTCTAGCTTCTGTAATATATTTATTCTTATGTACATTAAGGTGATTATTATATATAGTTTGTAAAACAGATTTGCAATCCGAAAAAATGACAATATCTTTGTTTCTGTCTGCATGTTGAGTCTTCATTAGTTGTAGGGCAGATTTAACTGCAAAAGCCTCCGCCATATATGAGGAACACTGATAGTGTAGACTCATCTTATACGCTGTTTCTCGATCACAGATAACCATACTGGTTCCAGTAGATCTTGAATTCTCGCTGTATGATCCGTCCGTAAAAATAATTTCCGGGGTATCACTCAAACAGTACAGATCTATCACCTTTCGAACCAGAGCTCGGTCCGAGAATCTCTCGCTTTTTCTCTCTCTGCCGATTGCATGGTTTACCTTGGGTCTGAATGTATGCGCTTTGTATGCACCCTGGAAGATTTCAAATTTTCTGGAAGGGCCGATTCCGGCTATGTATGTACGTGTCCCTCTCCATATCTCCGAGAGAAGAGACATTCTGTACTGTGGCTGACGAAATCTGACGTAGCTCTCACGATCCAAGAGTCGCTGCAACTTGTCACAAAGTCCGTTTCGATTGTATGCAATAGCCTTGTTTACAAAGTTGCGTCCAAGAAGCGCAGCACGGTTCTTCAGCAGCCTTACTTTAGCCTCCGCTATAATAACATTATTTGGTGTACTATTTCTGTACCCGAGAGCAGTACAAATGCCCAAATACTGTGATCTTTCCATCTTCAACTGCAACGCTGCGTCCTTGGGGAAATAGACGCTTCGTCCGGAAATGGAAGCTTCTTCCATAGTCCGTGATGGATCTTACCAAGCTCTTGTACAACATGAGGGCCGTGTTGACCTCCATACCCTTGAATACTTTACATAGATATTTAATAACAGAGTTAGCTCGGTTTACCTTGCCTCTGACTTATGTAACCTGTCGATCAAACTTCAAACTGTTGTCCAGCCAAATGCTCAAGAACTTGGCACCGCCGCAATTGTACACCTCGCAGTCACCCAAACGGATACTAAGGTTTCTATCCATAAAGCCACTCTTAGAAAATTCTACCAGTACGGACTTCTTTGGCGCCAAATCGAGATCAATCTCGCGCAACCGCGCAGCAATAATATCCACGGCCCGATAGAGCGGTTCGGGCCGGATATGTAGAGCCCCACATCATCAGCAAATTCTACTGCCTCGACACCCTCAGGGAGGTCGGCACAAAGGCCCTGCGTGAACAGGGAATATAGTACAGGACTAAGAACAGCACCTTGCGGGAGTCCCTTGTAGACGAATCAAATTATAAATTCCCGAGAATTGATAATAAAACGTACTGTTCTCCGATATAGCCAGTTACAAATAAACCTGACGATACCGAAGGGACAATTAAGCGCTATTAACTTGTCCATCATTATGCGGAAGTCGACGCAGTCGTAGGCAACCGCCACGTCGAGAAAGAACGCAAGGGCACAAACAGAGGCCCTGATGTCCGACACAATTCTTGTCAAATTATCCGCGCAGGATCTGCTCCTACAAAAACCGGTCTGAGAGGCACTGAATTTCTCCTCCTTCTCCGCCCACCAAATAAGCCTCTCATTGATCATCCTTTCCATTACTTTACCGATGCACGACGAAAGAGAAATGGGGCGCACCTTTTCACTTCCCGCTTTGTCAATAAATATGACCTGGTAGTCCAGCCACTCCGCGGGCAACGAACCCGATGACCAGTCCACATTGAAGAGCTCGAAAAGACACACCTTAGCGGGCTCCGGCAGGAGCCTGATCATCCTATATTCAATACCATCCAGACCAGGTGAAGAGTCCTTCCTGATCATTTCAATTGCTCTATTCAGCTCGGATCGATCAAACGGAGCGTCCAGCTCATCGTCGGGACATCCACCGTCAGAGTTCATATTAGGGTCCGTCCCCACATACGGGGGAGCCAGTCCGTCAATGGAAGATTTAATTACCTCCTCTCTGTTCTTCGTAGGCCAGGCATGCCAATCCAGGTTCTTTCTGGCATTCTTGAGGATGCGCATCGTGCTCCACACATAGCTGAGACTTGTAAACCGGTTAATATCGCTGCAAAATCTCTCAAAACTCGCTCTCTTCTTTGCCTTAAAAGTCCGCCTGGTCAGCGCCCTGGTTCTCTTGTACTCGACCCAATCATGGAGACTTTTAGTCCTCTTCCAAACAGCAAAAGCAGATTTTCTGCTCCAAATCACCTCGTCACACTCTAAATCCCACCACTTATGCGATCTCTTACGCCTGTCGGGGTCGTCCGGGGGAGGTCCGGGATCCTCGGGTCGTCTGCCCGACGCAACAGAGACAGATCTCCTTAATATTTCCACAAAGCAATCGTAATACCTCTCCAGGTCAGTCCTGAACAGCTCACATTGCGGAAGAAGGGAAACCATGACCTCGTTCTCCACCAGCATACCAAACCGCGACCAATCCGTCTTTTTGGTAGACAGTCTATTAGTGATCTTTCTATATATTTAAGGGCAAACGTCAAAGGAGAAAGATATAGGGAAATGGTCGCTGTCCCATGTCTCTTTTAATTGCCGATATGATACTCTATCGACAATGTCCCTCGAACATGAGATCCAGGTTGGAGTCACGCTGGCCGAGAGAGCCCCGACGCGACATAGTATCCGTATTTATGCATATAAGGTCCTCGTCGCCCATTACCTCATACAGCAGGTCACCCTTGTCTTTTGTAGTTGGGCAATTCCAGACAACGTTGTGGGCATTTATGTCTCCCAATATAATCGAGTCATTATTGTTACTCATGATTGTCTGAAAAACGGGCAAAAGATCACGTCTCGACATAAGTTCCTTCGGATGTCTATACATAGCAATTATGTTCATATTTTTGTTCAAGTTTTTGGTCCACACGTCGATAACATCGTAACCACCCACCGGCAAAGGCTCTAAAATCGGAAGGACCTCAAAATCCAAGTGATCCCGAAGAGAGATTGACATCCCCCCCCACTACCAAGGCGGTTGTTGCTGTTAACTGTCTTAAAATTGGAGAAAAAGACCCGAGCGTCCGGCCCATTGAGACCCGAGCATCTGGTCTTAGTCAAAACGACAATATCGTACTCTAAAACGTGCTTTGTGAGCTCATCTCTACTCGCCCGATAACCCCGACAAGAAGGTTGAATTATACTACGGGGAGGGTCCTAGGCCTCCCTTGCCTGACCGGAATCTTTTCTAAATCCTTGTTTCTGTTAATATCACAATTCGTCGATATACAATCCGCTCCACCGCCATCCGATCCGTCCCGTTCATCAGGATGCACAAGAGCACTAATAAGAATTTCACTTGCCTCCGGGAATCTCTGCAGGAGCTGCAGAATACTATTGAGTACCTCACTCACTAGGTCGCGTAAAGGGTCCGAGTCAACGCGATCCTCCGAGTCCCTCCTGACAACCTGCGCCCAGGAGGCTCCATTATGTGCCGCTCGCAGGGCAATGCCCCTCTGTCCTTAGTTATCTGCCCAGCATTATTATCAAATTGAGCATAATAATTCCCAATGTGACTCGGAGTCCTGACAGGAGGTCTTCCAGACCTACGTGGTCGACTGCCCTCCGCTTCCGTATGCCTTAAGCCACTTGAAGCAGGCATTCGCGTTACTTCTCCCGGTTCCGCAGCACTACTCTGCAGTTCTGTTCTCCTGGGTAATACTGGCCAAGTCTTGGGTTCCCTAAAAACATCATCTGAGGCCTCTCAGAGGTGGCACTCCCCTCTACCAACCTTGCCGCCCTATGGAATGAAATATTGTAGTGAGCCATAGCAATGTTAATATTCTTGTTTTTTTCAAACACTGGGCATCCTCTGTATGTAGACTTATGGGTGCCCTTACAATTATAACAGCATAACGGTTTGTCGCAGCGCCCATGGGATTTATCACCACAGACGATACACCGCGTTTCACTCTTACAAGCTATCTTAGAGTGGCCAAATCTAAAACAATTATAGCACTGGCGAGTGGGCGGTACATACGGTCTAACTTTCAATCCCACGCTGTTACCAAAGATCTTAAGATCTCGTGTCTTATCAGTCTTAAATGTAATGATAATATTGTCCGTGTTGACTAGCATCGATTTCTGCTGCTCAGGGTCCCATCTTCACCGGAGCATCCTATTTAATCTGATGTGAGTATACCAGATTTATCCTGAATCACATCCCACAAGGCCGGGATACTCGCGGACAAGTCCGAGATAACCCCCTTACATATAACAGCACGTTGCTCCAAAAAAGCCGTGAGTTTCGGCTGTTTACTATTTCCTATAATGTCTAATGCAGAATTAGCGTCAGAAATTAAAATTCTTAAATTCTATTTCGGCTGAAAAATGATTAATTATTTCCAGCGTTATCGGAAAAATATGCAATTCATTAAGGAGCATCCACATCTTAATACGATTCCTACCTTTTATTGTGGTGGAATGGGCGAGGGGGAGGCGAATAGTAATCTTAGCAATTCCCTTATGATCGTCATCGTATCTCGCAAATCTTTGCACGTCAATATTATTACCAGGAACGCATTTTCTCAACATGGAATCGCAAACAATGTACGTCTCTTTGTCTGGTACCGAGGGAACGTTCACACTATTTACACATGGCGTACTCATGTCGTGCACGTGATTATCTACAGGTGATTGCGTGCAGTAACCATAATGTTACCACTACTCAAGATCGTTTTATTTATAAAAAAATCACAATCTCAAGTTTCATCTAAATTCGCGGAGATATTATCCTCCATCTCCACTTCAACTACATTAACAGCATCGACGGTTATTAGATCGCTTCGCTCACGTACAGCCCCTTCGCTCTGAGAATTTTGCTGTTGGATTTCTCTGCATGCTCGGTCCGCATCCAAGTCCGACATCCCTAATCCCTGTGAGAATTTATCAAATTCCAGCTCAGTCGTGTCGGTACGCT
Source organism: Temnothorax curvispinosus (assembly GCF_003070985.1). Classification (NCBI taxonomy): domain Eukaryota; kingdom Metazoa; phylum Arthropoda; class Insecta; order Hymenoptera; family Formicidae; genus Temnothorax; species Temnothorax curvispinosus. The sequence goes on from NW_020227514.1 coordinate 372,269, forward strand.
GCTTCTTGCTCGAATTATTCGCCAAGTCATCATCAGAGGACAGAGGGCTATCACGTGGGCGTCTCGTGGTCGAATCCGTTGAATTCATGAGATAATGAAATCCTTTGTCTAAGGAAAAAGTAGAACCTTGCTCCCCCTCCGAAGGGGGAGCAAAACTAATCAAAGATAATTAGCCCTCCCGAATAAGGACCTCGCGTTACTACCCCCCCGGCGTGCAACTCAGAATCAAAGGGTCAGTATAAACTCGCGACAATCAACACCAGCAACAGGCAAAGACGTCCGTCTCGTACGGTGACTCAAGCCGAACTCCTGTGTGTTGTTGTATTCTTGTAGAGGTTAGTACATTTTACTTCGACGTTTTTTTATTATTTATAGACTTTTACTTAATGAATTATTTTTATTACATTATTAAATGCTTTGCATTAATTGTGGCATATTCTTTGCACAGAATTTAGCCTCGCTATGCCAACTAATTGTACTGCAAATCGCTGTACCAACAATAGTAACAAGGGTTACGCAGTATTTAATTTTCCATCTAACGAAGACGTTCGGAAAAAATGGATAACAGCTTCCAAGAGGAAGGAGCTCCGATTAGCGACCCACAGCTTCTCAAAGAATTTGTGAGGTGAGTGAGAGAAATTAATTTCTATTAGTTTAATTTGAGCTGTAATAAAACTTTTAATAACTAGTGTTTCTAATCTACATTTGTCCTATTTCTCAATCTGTAATATGTTTTTATATTTCAGGTTTATTTCAATTCAAACAATATAGAGTTTGTTGCTGGACGGAAACAATTACATAAAAATGCCATACCGTGTCACTTCTGTATGTGCCCGTATGATAAGAAGCCAAATAAAAAAAATCAACTAAGAAAGAAGTCCACGAAGTCACTTGAAACTGCAGATCATGCGTATGGTTCGGAAAGTCCAGCAAAGAAGTCTTTACCTCTGCAGCTCCGCTCTATTAATAATACTTTACCACACATTTAAGTGTCTGAACACAATTATTTTGCTCACACTGGGAAGAAGAATAAGGAGTATTTTGTAAAAGAAGTGCCTAATGATGCAAAAAAAAAATTGGGCTTGGTAAATACTGAAAGAAATACACATGCTGATCACTGCTCATTATTGAGGAGTCCGATTTCTATGGAGCAATTACGGATAGAATCAAATAATGGAAATAATATGATTTTGTAACATAATTTTGAACTGATATAAAATAAAATACATAGGTACTTAATAAAAAAATGTTTATTTTTTTATTTCACCAAAATCCTATTAATAATGCAGCTATTTAACGTTTACAGAGAAATTGCGCAACATGGGGAATCTTCTTAATAACATAGTTCAAATAATATACTTAATAATATATGCCATTTGAAATTAATTATAATATATCACTCTCAAAAATCGGAACTAAAATTATAGAAATATCACAGAACTGTGAGGAACAATATATCCATTTAAAACAAGTTGCACAACATGGAATCTACTTAGACAATAATATACTTAATAATATATGTACCTAATTTAAAAACTAAATAACTCAAAAATAAGAACTTTTTTGGCATAATATCATAAAAATGTGAAGAATAATATATCCATTTACAATAAAAAAAATTGCACAATATGGATTTACTTAATATTATATGTTTGGTACTCGCGTGTATATATATACAGGGTGTCCAAAAAATCGTCTACTCCACTTTGGGAGGTGATTCGGGACCCAAAAACAAGCAAAAAAGTTCATACAAACATAGGTCCGGAAATGAGCCGTTTCCGAGTTATAGCCACTTTTATGTTCAAAAATCGTAAAATTTTATTTTCAATTTTTTTTAATTACAATTACCAAATTCTCTCAAGTTTCTGTCTACATTTCGAAAAGACGCTATTCCCGGTACATCTTAATTTGGAAAAGACTGGATGTATAATCTTCTTGCCTCGGCAGCATTATCTTTGAGCATTATCTTTGAGCAAGACCATACATAAGATGCATATCAGCTAATTCATTAAAACTTAAACGATCCATTGATGAATACGGAAAGATTAGATACAACCTAAAAGTAAGGTGTTGTTAAATAATAATTTGAAACTTATTGAAAAGCCGTGATTTACTTACTGATTTTGAATAGGCGTGAAAACAACTTATTTTGAATAGCCGTGAAAACAACTGATTTCAAGTAGCCGTGAAAACAACTGATTTCTTTTAAAAATAATGTAATCGTATTTACAAATATTGAAAAATTGAAAAAAAAATAAAAAAATTAAAATTAAAAATATTTAAAAATAAAAATTTTTAATTTAAGAAATAATTAAGAAAGAGGGATGCCAAGCGGATTCTAAATTACGATTTTTGAACATAAAAGTGGCTATAACTCGGAAACAGCTCATTTCCGGACCTATGTTTGTATGAACTTTTTTGCTCGTTTTTGGGTCCCGAATCACCTCCCGAAGTGGAGTAGGCAATTTTTCGGACACCCTGTATATTGGTTGTATATAATGCTCTGTATATAGTTGCATATATTGATGTTGGCGTCCTTAGTATTAGCCCTTTGGTAATTAGCAATTAAGTAGGTACTACGATCGAGTAGTACCGCCGATGAAATCGATTTCGAGTTCGATGACTCGCGCGAAACGTTGGCGGATCGCGACAAATAGTCAATACTCGCGCGACTCACCCGACTCGTGCTGCCCGCCCACGGGTGGCCCGCCCAATTATTGGAACCATTGGTACTCGCTCGCGCCGCAATTCGCAGGTGCGCGAGCCGAAGAGTGCCGGAGCACTCACGTTCAGAACATCATCGAGTCAGCACACTTATTGGACATCGTCGTTTCGACCTTTGATGTGCCTTGCTTGCTTGCCTCGTCTGCCTGCACTACCTTGCCGGCCTCGTCTGCCTGCACTATCTTGCTTGCCTATCTCGTGCCTGATTATTGCCTGCTTGCCTTCCCGCTACCACGGAGGATTTGTCAGCCCACTAGGAAGGACGCGAACGACGAGAGAGCACCACCCGAGAGGGCACGGAGCAACGAACAGTGAGTCGCTTTGCTTTTGCTTGCTTTCTTTCGCATTACGTTACATATCGCGAGGGGATTGCCCCTCTGGTCCTTCGAAAACTAGCATAGTTACAGACCAATTCGCGAATCCGGGGAGAGCCTCACATCCCCCCAAGCATTGGTCCTTCGAGCCGGATCATTTTCTTTTCTTCGCGATTAGAGATTACCGCCAACCTTTCGCTCGTGTCATCAATCGACATAGATCTCGTTTGTCCGTCTGGACTTTCCATCGAATAATCGGCGCGTGCACGGTCGCCACGCGTGATATCTCTCGCCCGTTCGTCGCATGGGCACGTTCGCGGCAGGATATTTGCGTGACAGTTTCGCTCGTGCGCGCCATTATCTCGATCCTTCTCGCTAGTCGCTGCATAAGCGTTGCAGCCTAATTAACGGAATAATCGGCGCGTGCATTCTCGTTCAGCGTGATCTCTCTCGTCCGTTCGTCGCGTGGGCACCTTGAGTCGCCTGGGCACGTCGTGGCGAGGAGGCCCGCGTAATTGTAGTTTCGCTTGCGCACGTGCCGTTATTCAATCGCTCCGGCGAAACCGCATAATCGTTGCGGACATTGAATTAACGCGAGATAATCGGCTCGCGCGCCTCTTCGCCCTGCGTGAGATCTTTCGTCCGTTCGCCGTATGGGCATATCGTGACGAAGATAAGCGCGCAATTGTAATTCGCCGGCGCGCGTGTCATTAATCCGATCGATCTCGTAAACAACTGCACATTGCGGTGCAAGCATCTAATTAACAAATCGAAACCATCGAATATTCTAATAAACAATCGAATATTCCGTGGAATATTCCAGCGCTTTGAATTCTTCGTTTGAGCTCGAGCCGTCCGCCTGTCCCAACCTTGGCGAGCGGCGCGGTGTTTTCGCCCCTTTTGGTTGTTTTTCCTTGGAGTTTCGAGTTGAGGCAAGTGAAATTATCGTTAGTTCGCATATTTGTGCACGTGTACAAACACGTTCCTTATTACTGGCTGCCATCACCTGACTGCTCTCTACCTGCCTAACCGAGGCTATCGTGTTGTCATTTGGCTCGACGTACCCGCGTGTCTAAATATTACTTTCGCCTTTTCCGATCCTTCAACATGTCGAAAGGATGCAAATCGCAACTGTGCGTTCGGCGCATGCGAGAAATACATCAATATTCGATGCTCGCGGTAGACAACGTGGCTATGAGGCCAACCTTTATCGTTCGTTATCCGACGGTAACTCAATTAGTTCAGGATTTCGAGGAGGCTCACCTCCAAGTAATACAGGATGCTACTGATGAAGAATTCGCCATTGAAGACGCGATACGCGACGAGTTTGACAAAATGCGTTTCGCCGTGATAGGTTAATCACCTGCTGGAAAAGCTCATTCCTACGCTACGGGAGAAGTTCGAAGCCACTCACATGTCGGTGGAATCACCCCGGTATGATCAGTTGACGAAATTTCTATCGGGATACTGTACGGTCTTCGCGTCGGTATCGGACTCTTCGGCACGGTCGAACACATCAAAATCTCAACCGTCAAAGAAAGCCGCGTCGATTACTTCGCTCGTGGCCCAGAGTGCCTCGTGTATTAAATAAAAAGAGCAGCATCAATTAGCTAAATGCACCGGGTTCTTGCAGCTCTCGGCCCAAGAACGGCATAGCTTCGCTCGCGAACAGGGACTTTGTCTGAATTGCCTCCGCGCGGGCCATAATTGGAAGACTTGCCCTAGCTTTTGGACCTGTCGGTCATGTCAGGCGAAACACCATTCTCTCCTGCATTTCGAGCAGGCTAGCGTTCCGTCTCTCGCGACCGCTCCAGTGGTCACGCCGGTCGTCGACACCGCGGCACCGGCGAATACGGGCGGAAACTGACTAGTTCGTATTACGTCGAGACAGAATCGCGTGCCCTTTGCCACACGTGATGTCTCTCGCCCGTTTGTTGCATGGGCACGTTCGCGGCGAAAATATTCGTGTAATTGTAGTTTCGTTTGGACAAGGTCGAGTCCCTACACACTCACCCGTCATCGTGCACCGTCGAGTCATCGCACACTCACGGTGTCTCTCACTACCGCCGTCTTGGCGTCTCACTATTGTTCCTCCCGCTATCACGGAGGGCTTAGGGTGTCCTCAAACGGCCGGACCTCATTCGGAGGTCACAACTCGCCACGCGTGATGTCTCTCGTCCGTTCGTCGCATGGGCACGTTCGCGGCGAAGATATTCGCGTAATCGTAGTTCGTTTGAACGAGGGCGAGTCCCTACACCCTCGCCTCGTTATCGTGCACCGTCGAGTCATCCCACACTCACGATGTCCGTGGACACCGCCGTCTTGGCGTGTCGCCACTCGGGTGACGCCGAACGGTAGGACCTCATTACCGCCGTCTTGGCGTGTCACCATTCGGATGTCGCCAAACGGCCGAACCTCGCTCAGAGGTCATAACCGTCGAGTCACCACACACTCACGGTATCTTTGGATATCTCCATGTCTTGGCGTATCACCATGGTTCCTCCCGCTATCACGGAAGGCTTCGGATGTCGCCAAAAGGCCGGACCTCACTCGGAGGTCATAAACTACCGCCGTCTTGGCGTAGCACCATCGTTTCTCCCGCTATCACGGAGGGCTTTGGGTGTCGCCAAACGGCCAGACCTCATTCGGAGGTCGTAAACGAGTGTCGCTCACACGCGCGCCATTATCTCAATTTGCTTGACAAAACCCTTTATCGCGATCATTCGGGTCGCTTTGTTGTCTCGTATCCATTTGGATCAGACCCTCCTATTTTCGTAGATTCTCGGCCGATAGCCGTTAAGGCCCAGTTTCACAAGTGTCGGTTAACTTTTAATCTTAGATTAACTCACTCTTCGTCTTCTTCTAACGTCCCCCTTAGAAAAAGACGAAGAGTGAGTTAATCTAAGATTAAAAGTTAACCGACACTTGTGAAACTTGCTCTAATAGATTGCGCGCACTCGAGCGCCGATTCAAGTCAAACATGGAATTTCGTGGAATTGCGTATTAGTTATAATGCATTCACGCAGGATCATCTCGATGGCGATCATACGGAGATGGCGGGCGAGCCCTTCCCTCGGACGGTTGCGTCTTTACCGCACCGATGGAAGACCTTCGCTCGCAATCGCGTTGCGCGGATATCGTCGCGCTCGATCCACCTGACTCCATATATTCATCGTTAGATAGATTTTCGTCGTTAGATAAGATTTGTAGAATAGTAGCGTACCTCCTAAGATTTACAAGTCGATCCAGGGCCAAACCGGTGCCCGCGATCTTGGCCGTAGATCAACTCGAAGCGCATTCGGCGTTATTAATCATAGTAAAACTCGTACAATCGGAATCCTTTCGCAAAAAGATCTATCGAGTTAGAAACAGGAAGAGACTACTCAAGCCTCTTCTCAAACTCGCTCCTTTTCTGGACCCAACGGGTATTCTCAGGGTGGGCGGCAGGCTTATCCACTCGGGATTGACCTTTGAGGCCAACCACCCTGTGCTGCTACCGAATAGACACCGACTTATCGAGCCTGTTATAGAACAAGTATACCGTACAGTTACACCCAGATAGACGCACGCTCCAGTATGTGCTCGCCCAGCGGTTCCCGAGCAAATCCTCGCGCTCTTCAGCCCCCCATGGCAGACCTCCCGGTCGAAAGGGTCAGTGCCGTTAAGCAATTTTCGATTAGCGGTGTAGATTTCGCGGGACCGTTCTCGATAGTTCCTCGTCGGGCTCGTGGAGTCTCCTCCTTCAAGGCTTATGTATGCCTTTTCCTTTGGGTGAATCATTTGGGTCGATGGCAGCTAGTACAGCGGATCGCGGCCAATCACCTTGACGTGGGCTCTTTAGTGCTCATCGAGGGCGATAACGCGTCCCTTTAGCGCTGGAGGCGCGGCCGCGTGGAAGCGCTACATTCGGGTAGCGATGGCGTCCCGCGTGTCGCCACGGTCCGGGTGGCGGACGGCTCGATCTTGCGCCCCTTGGTGAAACTGTGCCCCTTGCTGATGGGCACCTCACCACGGGCCGTGAACGCGGATTCGTAAAATACAATGCGTTAGATTTTTGTGGGCGGGGGTTTTTTTATTTACGCGTGTATATATATATATATATATATATATATATATATATATATATTGGTTGTATATAATGCTCTGTATATAGTTTCTGTATATAATGCATATATTGATGTTGGCGTCCTTAGTATTAACCCTGTACATTGGTAATTAGCAATTAAGTAGGTACTACGATCGAGTAATACCGTTGATAAAATCGATTTCGAGTTCGATGACTCGCGCGAAACGTTGGCGGATCGCGACAAATAGTCAATACTCGCGCGGCCCACCCGACTCGTGCTGCCCGCCCGCGGGTGGCCCGCCCAATTATTGGAACCATTGGTACTCGCTCGCAATTCGCAGGTGCGCGAGCCGAAGAGTGCCGGAGCACTCACGTTTAGAACATCATCGAGTCAGCACACATTTTGGACATTGTCGTTTCGACCTTTGATGTGCCTTGCTTGCTTGCCTCGTCTGCCTGCCCTACCTTGCTGGCCTCGTCTGCCTGCACTATCTTGCTTGCCTATCTCGTGCCTGATTATTGCCTGCTTGCTTTCCCGCTACCACGGAAAATTTGTCAGCCCACTAGGAAGGACGAGAACGACGAGAAAGCACCACCCGAGAGGGCACGGGGCAACGAACGGTGAGTCGCTTTGCTTTCGCTTGCTTTCTTTCGCATTACGTTACATATCGCGAGGGGTTGCCCCTCTGGTCCTTCGAAAACCAGCATAGTTACAGACCAATTCACGAATCCGGGGAGCGCCTCACACCCCCCCGAGCAATTATAAATAATAATATACTTAATAATATATTTAATTTCGAATTTAAATCACTATCAAGAATAAAAACTAAAAATCTAGAAATATTAAAATTGACAGAAACATAAAATCCAAAAAATTGCACAAAATGGAATCTACTTAATAATATAAACTCTTAAGTTTTTATCTGGGACGTGAGTTAAAAGCATCAGCAAGTAATCTTAAACCCATACTTTTATTAGCAAAAGCAGTATTCTTGTTACTTTTTGGGCAAGGTAATAATATACAATAGTAATTGTTGGTACAGCGATTTGCAGTACAATTAGTTTGCATAGCGAGGCTAAATTCTGTGCAAAAAATATGCCACAATTAATGCAAAGCATTTAAGGGGGAATATACACCTAGAAAGTGCGAAAAAAAGATGGAGATGATATGGGGATTCCAAGCAAGATGGAGGACTTATATTATGGACTTGGAATCGATGATTCTATGTAAGTTGAAAAATTTCGCGATTTATTCATTGCTCAATTTTCAAACGCGTTTTTCTTGAAACCATGTTAAAAATCGGACCAAAATATCTTGGCAATCACTGAACAGATCAATTTGAAATTTCTAGTGGTTATTCTATACATAATTATCTAGTCTTTGTTGTAGGATTTTTTTTAAGTGTAGTTTTTTTTTATCGGCAAAATAAACCCGAATTTTTCCCTAAAAATCGCTATTTAAATTCAAACGCCCGCCATTTTGTCAAAAATCGATATTTTCAAAAACCCCTACGTCAAAGACTAAATTATAGTGTCAATTTTAATAATCTTTTTGGTTTTTTTTATTCTGATGATAACAGATGAAATGGGAGTGGTCACCGCGGAGGACCTTTTTTTTGCGGCAGTCGACAGAACCCAAGAATACTCCGCCAATATTGAATATTTTTTAATAAAAAAAATTTAACATATTTTTAAAAGTGTGTACTTTCATGTAGAAAAAATACCAATTCATATAGGTTTCTTTAAAAAAATTCACAAAAATTGCCTTTTTTCGCGCTTCTAGGTGTATATTCCCCCTTAATAATGTAATAAAAATAATTCATTAAGTAAAAGTCTATAAATAATAAAAAGACGTCGAAGTAAAATGTACTAACCTTTACAAAAAGACAACAACACACACTTTGTCGCTATATAAAATTCAATATGGCAGCAGCTACATGAACACAGTTTACTTTGACCAATCAGCGTAATCTCACGATCACGTGATCATTGGCGAATCTCTGTTAAGGTGAAATTTCATGGGCAGTGAAAAGCAGCAGCAGATCGTACTGATTGGCTACAAAATAGAGAAGTTCTCGAGTTTCTAGAACTCCTCTATTTTATAGCCAATCAGTACGATCTGCTGCTGCTTTTCACTGCCCATGAAATTTCACCTTTACACTATAGGATTTCTAGGCATTTCTATACAATTTCGGGGTGTAGTTCCGAATGACCCCTGCTCCCGCTCGACCTAAAGTTTTACACATAAGTTGTTTTCGATGTAAAGAATAAAATCTGCATGGTCCCAACTTCGGGAAATAAAAGAATTTTTTTATGGTAGCACTTATCGACTAAAATCGATTCTATATAATATATTTGTTACTGTAAAAATGATAATTTCGATAATTATATGTAATTACCGGTTTTTATGCATAATTTTCAAGATACGTGGTAAATGTGATAAATTGTAGCAAATATAGGAGATTTAGGGCCGTAGGGCCGGTATTGATGGGAGAACGGAGAAATAAGCGTATCCAGCGAGAAATGACCCATCGAATCGACGTCAAATTGACGTCGAAATTATCGATATTACATCATATTAAAATAATGTTCGAAATTTGAAGCTTATTTCGATGTTTGTGCTTTATGACATTTTTTTAAAGAAGAGATTATTTGTGACATACATTCATCACGCCAGACTGTAAACAAGCAAATTATGTATTTTCTGTTAAGACATCGATATTTCATCATTTCGATATCGATTCGAAGCTATTTTGATTTGCCTGTAAAATATATAATAACATTGCCATTATATAGATTGCAATATAAATAAAAATATATATTGTATTGGCAGACATGGATAATGTGAATATTTTATGATTTGAGCATTATAATAATTGCGTTACAATATTAATTTTTTTTAGCTTCAATTTCCATTAAATAGTTACTTTATAACTGTAAAAGTCACAACAAAATTCCTGTTTGTAATTTGACAATTTTGAAAATTAAAATATATAATAGGTACATTTTCAGTACTGCATCCGCTCATTTATTAAACAAAAAGTTAAATTAAGCAACTAATTAAATTATTAATATTAAATATTAATACAATAAGATATTTGTATTTACATTTATCAAAATAAAAAATAAGCTCAATTATGAAAATAAATATTAATAATTGGACTTATTAAAAATTAAATTTATTAAATAATTTGTTCAAATATTGCGCTCAAATTCTTTTCGCATTTTACAACGCCCGATCGTTTCACATTAGATGGCGCGACGCGCGAGTCGTCACTCTCAAAGAGCCCCCACCTCCTTCCTCACTCGTTGCTCGTTGATGTCATGGCCGCACTTGCTTGCGTTTTTTCGAATGTGTCGAGTCCGTTATCTCTTTCTTGACGGATTGATCGTTGCGGCGCGTGTTCTGGAGACCAACCGAGCGAGAGTCAGATCACCAGGGAGAGCTCACCGCCAGGAAAGGGAAAGCTGCGGCAATTAGCGTCCGAGAGGGAGGATCGAGGCGAGGAGTCCGGTCCAGCGAGTGGGGCCCTTAAGAGATTCTCATTGAAACGCCATATTTGAAGACAGACATTAGTCAAAAATGTACAAGGACCTCTGCTAGAGTTCATATTTGTCGTGAGATCTGAGAATTATGTATGCTTTACTTTATGTCCACGCTACGACAGACGTCTCGTTCTTTGTCATCAGCCGAACGCTGCCCTTGCAGCAACCCAATGCAAAATATTAACTATGTAATATTTAATTGCGGATTGTACTGTAGTAAAGCCTCTTATTTAGTCAAATACATTGAGGAAACCTTTCCTCAATCTCCAAGGGATATTCTCCCATTTTTAAATAATCCCCCTCATCAATCATCCGTCTTCTCCTTGCAACTTGCAAGTCTATGGATCTCCCCCCCTTAGAAAGAGCCGAAGAGTTTAATCGGAGCATCATATTAATCGGAGACGGTGAATCGGCTCATATCTGCAGTGAGGAAATAATAATCAACATTGAGTCGAAATCGATTTATTCTGAATTGAAAAGTCATCGAAAGTGGTACCACATTTCAATCGAGATCGATGAATATTTCAATTACTTTTCGATATACGTTTTCGACGTCAATTAGACGTCGATTCGATGGGTCATTTCTCGCTGGGTAATAGTGGAGCAGTCGTGGAGTAGCAGCCTAAGTGCAATGCTGGGCGTGTGAACGAAGAATCCCGAGTTCAAGTCCCGGTCGGCTCCGTTAATTTTTCCCGTCGTTTACACAAATTTATTAATTTTACCGGTAATTGTAACCAAAACTTTTTGGTAAAAGTAATATATCTTTCATTAATTATGTTGTGAATAGGAAAGAGTAAATCTATTGTACTCACGCATATACTTTTCCATCCACACAAAAATTGGTTTGAGTTAGGTTAGTTTTGTTGGAGGTGGAGCCCCCCGCAGGGAGGCAGAACCTACTGCCTCCACCCATACACTTTCTACGCGAAACGAGGTGCCACATGGGTTTACAACTTTTCACGCGGTAAAGTCCACGCATGTACTTTGCAGGGTACGCTATGTGTCTAGTTTAACGGTAGTGGAGCCTGGAGCCTGGGCGAAACCTACTGCCTCCACGCATACACTTTTTACGCGGAACGAATTGCCACATGGATTTACAATTTTCCACGCGTGCTATATATATTATATATACTATGTACTATATATATTATATTTTTAATATGTCGTATATATTATATTATATAGAATCAATTTTATTAGTCGATAAGTGCCCATAAAATTTTCTTTTTTAATTTCCTGAAGTTGAGACTATTCGTACTTTATTTCTCACATCGAAAACAATTTATGTATAAAACTTTAGGTCGATTGGGAGCAGGGGTCATTCGGAACTATATTCCAATTTCGTGGTAGAATTCATTAAATGGAAATGTAGTGCTTATTAAACCGCTCAAACAGCTATTTTGACACGTATTTTAAAGACATTCATTAGCGATCCTAAAATATTTTCTGCAGTTTCCTGGTAAAAAGAATATTATTTCCTTCTTCTTTCAACCTCAAATAAGGTAGCAAAGCATACAGGTTCCCGTTGAGGGCACAAAATGATGACTTTTGCACCCCTCCCTCTTTTGTCATAATATTTTAATAGAAAATATGAAATATTTTGTAAAGTATTCATTTTTCAATGATTTTACTTTGATACTTTTATACATGGAATAATGAGAGAAATCAAATAATAATATTAATTTTTGGTAAATCTGAAGAATAGTGGCCTCCTCACCGATTTCGATCAACTTGGGCTTAATCGACGCGTTTTTGCACGAAACGACCGAATCTGGCAGAAAAAAATGTCGCTCTGCCCCGCGAAGCGAGATATTAACGGTTAAAGTTGACAGGAATCAGGTTATGATTCCTGTCATACCGACAAGCTGTAGCGACTACTGGCGACTACGAACATGCCCTGTGGCCACATGCGCATGCTCAGTGGCCGCACGCGCATGTAAAACTGCGCCAATTTTAAATGAATTAATCGTGCAGAATAACCAAGCATCTCGATTCAAGCAGTTAGGTCTCACGCTGGGAGTTTCATTAGTTTAATTATGCGTGGAAAGCACACACACACACACACACACACACACACACACACACACACACGAGTTCCGAGTTATTTGCAAAAAACTGATTTTTGGAATCTTTTGGACCCTCCTCTCTCCGCAACGTAGCGCCTACACGTGGGGACTTTTAATATGTTGAATAGTACCCTAAAACAAGTCTGTTTACAAAGTTTCAGTCCAGTCAGTATTATTTCCTCAAGATTTTGTCATTTTACTGGGCTATTAAGCGTTTAAGTTAACGAAACATAAATAATTTGTTAAAGCAGAGAATAGTTGGTATATAAAAAGTACACATAAATATTTACTTTTCATATATCAACTATTCTCTGCTTTAACAAATTATTTATGTTACAGATATTAAGTGTTGAAGTTAACGAAACAGAAATAAAATTGTTAAAGCAGAGAATAGTTGGTATATGAAAAGTTCATATTTACATGTACTTTTCATATACCAACTATTCTCTGCTTTAACAAATTATTTCTGTTACAGTTATTAAGCGTTTAAGTTAACAAAACATAAATAATTTGTTAAAGCAGAAAATAGTTGGTATGTGAAAAGTACACATAAATATGTACTTACCAAGCAGACAGTTGTCACGTGACCTTCTTTTGCATGCGCGTGCGGCTACGGAGCATGCGCATGTGGCCGCAGGGCATGTTTGTGGTCGCTACCAGTCGCTACATCGCGTCGGTATGACAGGTCTCATAACCTGATAGTCGTCAACTTTAACCGTTAATATCTCGCTTCGCGGGGCAGAGCGACACTTTTTTCTGCCAGATTCGGTCGTTTCGTGCAAAAACGCGTCGATTGAGCCAAAGTTGAACGAAATCGGTGAGGAGGCCACTATTCTTCAGATTTCCCCTCGGACAACGCGATTCGGGATTCGGGAAACGTGACGTGTCGTCGGGCGTTCGGTGAACGACTGTCACTGTCTAGCGATCGGGACGGGAGCCGGCTTCGATCACGGCGAACAAGGCACTCTCGGCGCGCGTAAACACGACACCTATAATAGCGATCATTTATTATATTCATACTTATATTTTATATAGTTATATAAATATATCAGCCTATTTTTATTTAACTCATTGTCTCATACTTTTCTTTCGTAATATCATCAATAAAATGTATTTTGACCGTAATATCCTAACTGAGGTTATTACGATATACTTATAAGTATGAATATAATGATCGCTTTTATAATACCTGATGACATATTATTGTCACATATTATCAAAATATCTATCTATCAATGTATTTCCTTAAATATACTTTTTTCGACCCATATCATAATAAACTTCTTTGCTTATTTTTGTGTCAAAAATGTGTTCCATTTTTTTCAATTTATTTTTAATTTATTTTTAAATTTTTTTCCTGTAATTATAAAACCTCCATCCTAGTACATGTCTCAAAAATTTTGTTATATTTTATTAGAATTATGTAAATTTTTTCAAATTTTTAAAAATGGTAGTTTTTTAAATTTTTCAAAAAACTATATCTCAGAAACGGATAATTTAAAAAATCTAAAAAAAATTTTGAAAGTGTTTTTCGGCAAGTACTTTCATATAAAAAATTACAGAGCAGATCTAAAATGTCATCGCCGGATTTTGATTGATTTGTCATGGAGTACCCCATATATATATATATATATATATATATATATATATATATAAAATTTCAGGATTTAAACAGTTAATAGTACTCGCTAAATATACACACGCTGAATAAAGAATGATTAAAGAAAAATTAACACTGTCAGAATTAGAAAAAAAATTCGGTTATAGTAATATAAGTAACTTACGAGAAAGACTATATTTTTATATTCAACAACGTTTGGCTAATGTCGTGACAATTCGACCATTGGTTTTGATCAGATTAATCGTCAAGACTTTTTCGACCATGGATTTTGGTCGTTTCTAAATTGATTTAATCTTTGATACTTACATATAAGCATCTCATTTTTATTAAATTTAATTATTAAACAACAATGGAAATATTAATCAACTCTACTGGTCATTATAATCGCCAAGACAATACAACCACGATTTGGTTAGATTATCGTCAAGACGCTCAACGACACTCATCACGGAATGAGCGAAGTTCCAGGTTCGAACCCTGGCTAAGGTAATATTTTTCGCAATAAATTTAATTATTTAATTTAATTTAAATTATTTTTAAAAAGAGATGCTTATATTATATAAGTATTAAAAGTTATTAACGTCTGACGAGTAAAGGACCAAAACCAATGGCCGAATTGTCACGATGATTATATTATTTGCCAATTATAGCCGGATGAAATAAAAGTTTAATTGTTTATTATATTATTGGCAATTTACGAATGCACTTTAGATTTAATCATAAGTAAATTATACTTAAATTATAAATTAAGTGTTGAACTTTCAGGAATTTGAAGGAAGCGGGAATGAAATTCAGAATACGGTACGCCACGACAATTTGACTGTAACGTCCTTTCGGTCTCGTATATTTAGAGCGACTGACTGATAGAATGGTCTCACATGATCGGGTGGTCTCTGTTCACGTGTTACGTGTATGTCCGTGTGTATGTGTGTGTGTATGTATGTGACAGTCTGTATAAGTGTGCGATGTGTGTAAATATCGTTGTACATTCCTACACTTCCTCTCAACGATTTAATTCCAGTATCCAAGTCCGATTCTTTCACACAGCGTCTTCATCCTCGTAGCCCCGATTGGTTTCGTGAACATATCAGTTTCGTTTAGTTCGGTGCAGCAGTATTCGAAAGCAACAATTCCCTTTTCTTTGACGTCTCTTGAGTAGTAGTATTTAGTATCAGTGTGTTCGATTCTGTTACTTGAGCCCCCAGAGTTAATTCTATTGAGACAGCTCTTATTGTTTTCATAAATCGTCGTTGGACCCCTTTGAGGCTTTCCAATACTCTTCGAATCCATACAGCTTGTTGACAGGCCTCTGCTAACGCCACAATTTCCGCCTCTATTGATGACGTCGCAACACATGTTTGTTTCCTGCAGGTCCAACTTACCGCTCCTCCATACAGTTTAAAAACGTGCCCGCTATTTGATTTTCGATCCTCCCTGTTCTCTGCCCAATTCGCGTCTATAAATCCGTTTAATTCAGACTCTTTCTGTTCGTTGCTGCTCAACTTCAGTTCGTATCCAGTAGTGTGTTTCAAATAGCGTGCGACTCGTTTTGTCTCGTTCCAGTCAATCTTAGTAGGCCCCGAAATGTGTTGACTCAATATCGATACCGCCGCAGAGATGTCTGGTCGCGTATTGACCGCGATATACAGCAGCGATCCGATAAGTTATCGATATCGATCGTTTTCGATAGACGGGGTCTCCTCTCAACTTGAAATATCCCGTCCCGTGTCGATTGGCGTTGTTGATCCTTTCGCATCCTCCAATCCGTAATCTTGTAGAATTTTCTTGATGTAGTTTGCTTGACTTATGTAGAAATTTCCGTTGTCATCTCTTCGTATCTGGATTCCTAAGTAGTTCTTGAGTTCACCCATGTCGGTGACGCGAAAATACATTTCTAGTATGCTTTTCAATTCTTCGATACCTTCGATCGACCTGCAGGCTATAATTATATCATCAACGTTGACTGCGAGATAGATAATTTCGTTTGCTTTTCTTTTGATATATAGGCAGGGATCTGCATTGCTTTACTTAAAACTATGTTTTCGAAGAATTTTATTAAGTGTATCATTCCATGATTTAGCGGCCTGGTTAAAACCATAAATGCTTTTAATTAATTTGCATGAGTAATTCTCTTTTCCTCGTATCTCGTAACCCGGCGGTTGCTTCATAAGACTTCTTCCTTAAGTATCCCGTTTAAGAATGCGATCTTTGCGTCTAGATGTTTGACTTTGAGATTTTCTTTTCCGGCGATTGATAATAGAATTCGGATCGTATCACGTTTCACGACTGGAGCAAAAATCTCATCGTAGTCCGTGCCGAATTTTTGAGAAAAATCTTGTGCCACTAATCTTGCTTTAAATCTGTCAGGTTTTCCCTCGGCGCTAATTTTTCGCTTAAATACCCATTTACAGCCGATGGGCTTCTTTTCCGGTGTCTTCTGCAGCTCCCAAGTATGATTTTCGTGAAGCGACTTTATTTCGTCATCCATCGTCATCTTCCACTTATCAGCATCCGGTCCATTTAGTGCTTCTCGTATATTCGTAGGTTCTCATATCTCTTCTCGAATGATCTTTGCCTGTGGTACAAATCTATCGGGCGGTTTACCTTTGTTTACACGCGCGGATTGCTGTCTGACGACCTCACTGCCTTTATCCCGTATCTCGTAGGTCGATGTCGGGTCGTCGGTGTCCTCGATCGTACTATCCGTGAGATTGATTATGCTTGCGTCTGGCAACTCTTCTTCGCATTCTGCGTCCTCGAACGAATTTTCATGCGAACTTTTCTCTTCTGTGGACTCTTCCTCTAAATTTGATTCCTCTTGTTCCCTCAGCTTAATACAAATTTTTTCGCGATTTCTTGTTCCACCGTTGATTTTTCTCGTGTCTCGTAGAGCTCTTCAATCTCCGTCGATGTCTTCAAGAAATTTCACATCTCTGCTAATGATTACCTAACCTTTCCGGACTTTCGATCCAAAAGCCTATATGCCTTAGATTCCGATGAATATCCAACGAGAGTGTATTTACGCGCTTTTACGTCGAGTTTTCTTCGTAACTCTTTCGGTATTAATGCATATACCTCACAACCGAACGTTCTCAAATTACTTACGTCCGGTTTTTCACCGTGCCATAGCTCGAAAGGCGTCTTGATCTTGCAGCTTGTCGGCAAACGATTTTGTAAATAGTTCGGGGTGTTAACCGCCTCGCCCCAGTATGTGTTGGGTAAGCCCGCTTCAATCAGCATACATCTCGCCGCTTCCATCAACGTCCTATTTTTTCGTTCAGTCACGCCGTTCTGCTGCGGTGAATACGGTGCCGTCAGTTGTAATTCAATTCCTTCCTTCTTCAGCATATCTTGCAGCTCTTTTGATATGTATTCCCTTCCACGATCAGACCAAATTATCTGAGGTTTTCGACCAAATTTCGTCTTTGCGTGCTCGATACAGCACCGAATTACGTCAATCGCCTCAGATTTTTCCTTTAAGAGAAATATTTGTGTGAATCGACTAAAATCGTCTATGAACGTCATAATGTATCTCTTCTTTCTAGGTGTCACGGTCTGCATCGGCCCACATAGATCCGTATGAATCAGCTGTAACGGGCCTGTCGTGTTGCTATCTGTCTTTTTCGAAAATGGTTTTTGTTCCATCTTCCCCTTTAATGCAGCTCTCGCAGAGACTGTGCCACAATCTACCAGTTTAAACCCAGAGACAAGATCGTTACCTGCAAGATAAATTCTTGATAAATTCGGGATCTCTGTGACCAAATCTGCGATGCCAAGAGTGCAAACAGTTAATCGAGTGGTTTCTTTTTACGGCGTAAACTTGCTTCGCCATTTTTACCTCGCACAGTCCTCCTCGCGACACTCCGACTGCAACGCTTATAGGCGGAGAACTGGCGTTAAAAAACTGCAAAAGTTTTGTAATGGCTGATTTTTTCACATAACGTTATATTGCGGGTGTACATGAGTCAGCACCCACTCGCAAGGTCAGGTACTGGGACACCTGGCGCCGGCGCGCTTTGAAATAGGTCAAATTATTAAGTGCGATAAAAGTGTTTTGTAATGGCTCAAATTTTGTGAGAAACTAATAAATAATATAAAAAACCGTTAGAAAGTAGTCAGACCGCACAGTTATGGGACGCAGCGAGTCAGCACCTCGCATAAGTGGTCGCAATAATTAGGTCAGTAAAACTGTTTCGAAATAGCTGAAAATTTAGAAACTATTAAATTATTGCGTATAATGAAGGAAGAAAACGGTCAGACTTCAGTTTAATGGGACTGACGCAGTCAGCAGTCGTTTGAAGTGCGAAGATCAAGCGCGCGCGGCTGCTCCAAGCGCGTAGTGATTTGCTTATAATTAAATTCCATTTGTATTTAATAAAATGATTGAAAGATTTTTAACTAAATCACGATTGAAATTGTTATTTTTTACGTTGTTTAATTAATTAATTTAAAATTTTATTATAATATAAATAAACTTAAGATCAAATTGTAAATTACAAAACTACAAATAAAAAAACAAAAAATTAAAAAAAAAATTTTATAAAAAGTATAATTAAAGTATGACATAATACACTTTTTTCAAATAAACAATTAATAATCAATGTCGCTGTTATTTTCTTCATCTGATTGCTCATCACTCTCGAAATCAGCTTCTTCAGTGTCGCCTACCTGCTCAGACTCAGTATCTGTAAATAAATAATTATGCCTCATTTATAGTATTTTATACATAATAATTTATTGTTAAAAGCAAAATATATGTAAATTATAATTTTTATAATTTTTTATATTTAAAGAATTAATAAAAACGTAACTTGTAATTATGTAAAATAAACATAGAAAATTGAAAAAATATTTTTTCAAATTAACAATCATTTTTATGAATAAAAATTAACCATTTAAATTTACCTTCATTTTCATTCGGTTGAATTATCACATCTTTCACAAATATTGGTAATTGATCCCCTGCAAACCAATTGAAATCGTACCGTCCATCGGATTCTTTTCAACCATTCTCTACAGCACACATTTCTGTTGTTATTTTTGAATGAGCATTCCTCCAAATATTTGAAATATAAGCTGCTCGTTGAAAATGTTTTCTCAGCTCTCTTTCGCATGGCGGTAGATTGGAAGCATCAACATTTGTTTTTTTTTTTTTAATTTGAAGAGATCATTGGCATCCTGGTGTGTGTACGTTTTTGTGAAGATTGCGAGTCGAGCTTCATTCACAGTGTTTATACTTTTTAAATTATATAAACGACAAACGAATTTCTGTATTGTATCGAAAACTTGTGTGAAATTGTCGACGTTTATACAACTTAATTCCTTGAAAGCTTGCTGGAATTCTGTTGATCCTTGTAATAATGTGTGTGAGAGGACGTTTCTTTCCTTTTTTTAAAAAAACAGCATTGAAATCACATCCAGTGAAAGCATGCAAATCTGGCAAAACAGCACAAAGAGGTTCTCCTAATTTACGATATAGTTCCGTCACATTGATAAATCTTTTATTATTTCCAAAGCCGACTTCCATCCAAATGTTACAATTACTTTGTGCATGTATTACGTTCGCAAGCATTATAATTAAAATATCAGTGTCAGAGCATTTGATACATACGTTTATATCATTTTCTGTTGCAATTTTGCAAACGTGGTGGACGATTTTAGTGTCGGCTTCTTCGTGCGCAGTGCAAGAAAATGTCTCATCTATAGTCTTCTTCACTTTGCCATTTACAACTTGGAATTTATAACAAAAATCAAAGTTCAAATAAACAATTTTGTTCTCAAAAAAAGGCGCCATTTCATCTTGTTCCCAATGCGATATTAAAAATGCCACTAAAGCTTCTTTGAACTTTATATTTCTAAGCTCTTTGACAAAATCTCTTGGTCGAGTCTGCTCTTCTCCGACGATATAGTAATCGCGGTTTTCAACTGTGCCACGAAGAGCATGTTCACTGTCCTTTATTGACGGCGATTGATAGCAATCAAATATTACTGCAATAGTTTTTGCATCTTGTTTCACTACCGCTTGCAATATTTGCTTCAAAATATTGCCAAATGACAGCGCTACATCTTTAAGCAACTACAGGAAAAAAAACCATCAATTACAATTATGTCTAAGTAAGAAGGGGGTGTACTTTTGATTTGCATTTCCAACGCTTTCAACAAGGCCAATTTATCTGTTTTGCAAATTGTACCATCCAAATGACAAAACGACAATGGCACTGGCGATAATGGGAACGTCAGAACTCTTTCTATATCAATTTTTTCATCTAGGGCAATAGCAAGAAGGCGTCCGAACATGTCACGTTGCATACGTATTTCTTGAACCTTGTTGTTAATTACAACTTTTTGTTTTTTTAATGTATCTGCAAATGTTGAAATCTTGTTTTTTTTAATTGGTTTTTCAAAACGGTCGCTGCTTTCTGAGCATTCTAATATAAATTCCTCTCGTAGGGCATTTCTGTTTCTTTCTACACTTAACAAAAAGTTCGATATTTCAGTAGATACAGCTTGCCCGCTTGAGATATTAAAAAGTTCTCCCTTATCTACACTTTCAAAAAACGGATTCATATTACTAATAATTCCCTCTATTAGGGTTTGAAGCTGCTTGGCACTTTTTTCTATTTTATTTTTTTCTAAATCAGTCGTTATATCCTGGTTTTTTTTTCAAGCCTGTTTGCTGCAAGACGTTCGAAATTATGGTTGAGCGAATACTGTGGCTTTTGCACCAACGTTGACGAGCTGCTAAAGAATTTGTAAAATGCGATATGCCTCTTTAGCTTATTTGCCGCATCTGCGTTAATAGTTTGTTCCAGTGATAAATCTATGGGCTGCCTAGAAAAAGGTTTAACCGTGCGTTTTATTCCAAAAGAACCTTTTGCAAATGATTCTCTGAGTTCTGGATGAGTCTCGTCAATTTTACACGAATTATAATGACATTTAACAAGCCATCTTGCATAAATGGGCTGATTAAGTGAAAAAAACAAATTCGTTATTTTTGGTAAGATATATTTGAACAAATCAAAATTGCCAATTCTTATACTTGCGTTAAACAATAAATAATAATCAACTAGATTTATATATATCATGTATAATTGAGGCGTTTTTCCATGTTCTCCATTCATAGTTTCTTCGATGTACTTTTCGTATTTTTCAATAATATTTAACAGTGACGGACAATCTATTACACGAGAAGCTGTTTTATTTTTTGTATAGCTTTGAAGATACAGTGTTATTTCTTCGGTAATTTCTGTATTATTAATAATCACAAAATTTTGAAAGTGCAAAATTGACATGGCCAAACTCAAAATGGGGTGTAGTCGTTTACACCTGTTAAAGTGTTTGCCCGTTATAAAACCATTTATTGACCCATTAGCCAATAATTCGGTATCTACCATTATATTTGGCAATCCACAATTGTCTATAAATTTCCCTATGGCCTTGAAATATGCCATCATTATATGAAATCCTCCTAGATGGATAAAAAGCATATCAAAATTCGGACTTTCCGTTGTTTGAATCTGCAGAGCTATTTTGGCAATAGCTAAGTCGTACGTGACTTGCATATATCTCTCGTCGCATTCGAACGCAACTCGTTTAGCCTGATTCATCGTTTCTTTAACGACTGCATGGTTTGTTGGAGATAAATTTATTGTTGTCATGTACGATATTTTTTGCCGTATTGATTCATCGAGAAAAGTTAAGCTATTATAGCCTACCCACATCGGAGTGTTAGGTATCCGGAGTGCATGTGAAATCATCCATAGAACATTAACTCTTTTCTGAACTCTTGAAGTACTCGGTTCAATAATTTCATCTGAAAGTGATTGTATGACTTGCTCTCCTTTCTTTCTTTTTGCTAACGGTTCTAACTCCGGTGTTACACCATCAAAAGTCCGCCTTCTCTTTTTTTTTGAATTGCTTTCCCGCTCTTGCATACTGTTATCGTTTTCGTCGGTAGTTTCAGGTACAATATTCTGAAAAATAATTCCAAAAGTGTCATGCAAAGTGTCTTTCCCATCTATAGTTTCCACGAACCTGTCAAAATTATTATAAGCTAGACCCGTACATAGATTTGGTTTTTGCACGATATCGTAAGGACAATCTTGTGACTGAGAACTTGCGAAATACGTTGCTTCAGTTTCCAGCTCTTCAGTAGCAGTGTAGCTGCAACAATGACCATATCTGTTCACAATATCCACGACATTCCTGCTATTCGTCAAGCTTTTCAAAGCCATTGCAAGTGTAACATGTTTAGCGGTTTTTATTCGCCCTTTTGTCACTCCATAAATACAGTCTTGTGCGTACGAGTTGACCAATCGTTTTCGATTCATACTTTCTTGTCGGTGTTTATATGTACCGCTAAGCAGTGTCAAATAAAAAAAAGAAATAATGTTGGGTATTTCGCATTCTCCTTCTATAAAATTTTTAACAGTGATGTTATTGGGCATTTTTGTAGGCGTTATTTTAAATATTTGGCTTCGCAAAATTAAAGCAATTCTTTGAACGTCTTCATAAAGCGATAACTCTTCTAAATCACTGTCTGATAAATAGTCAACACCGACAGGGGCAATGATCTTTTTTTGTTTTTCAGTGAATATATTAATTTTTTTTTCGTACGTACTTATCAATTTTTGTTCTAAATAATTGGCAAAAAATGCATTTGGTGGCGAGTTAAAACGTTTCGTGTACCCTCGGTAAGACGATCTACGTATATCGTATGTAACTGCTTCAGAAACACACATTTGTTATTATCAATAACGAATTCGTTGATGAAATCACAAACTTCTGTATACGCAATGGTGACATTCTCGTTCATGATGATATTTGGATTTTTTTTTCTTGGGTACAGCACGTTCACATGTACAGACGAAATTATTGAAGCATGAAAGGTGATAAGCAATCAGACGATTGGAATGTAAAAAATTGTCAACTTTATCAATAATTTTGAAATTATTGGCTTTCCTTGCATAAGATTTTATCTTATCCGCAATGCTGTTATTAGCCAATACGTGCAATTTTTGAAAAACTGAATGGACTTTTTTTCTTTTTTTGTCACAAAATATACACGTCAAGTCGATACTTTTTCTATTTCCTGAGTCGACGTTGGTTTCATCCGGATTCGCAAGAATATCTTCATCACTGAAAGATGTTATTAGCATAAAAATTAATGAAAATTTATTTTACTTAGAATATTATAGTTGTATAACAATTAAAGCATGATTTTAAAACGTGTCATTTGAAATGAATATACAGTACCGATCAAAAGTTCGGGATCACTCATTACGATTACAAGCATAACTTCAAATTAATAAGCATAACTTCAAATTAATATATCTGTAGTAAAACAAGGGACTTGAAAAAAAAATTTTGAATGACATGAAAAGAAAGCTCTTTTTCTCTACTTTGAAATGCTATATTTTAAATTTTCAAAACCACTTGTTTTACTTGAGATATTTTAATTTAAAGTTATGCTTGTAACCATAAAGAGTGATTCCGAACTTTTGATCGGTACTGTATACATGAAATTGTTTTAAAAAAATTATTTATTTACAATTGTAAATTTTTAACTTGTTATAATAATTAAAAGCCACATCAGTGAAATAATACTATACTTAAGTAATTGCCCGAAAATATCAATTTCCATTAGAAAAGTATTATAATGATTTATTTTATTGTTAAGAAATTCAGTATTCGTTTGTTTAAATAAATAAATATCTCACCTTATTTGAGGACGAGACGGCTCATTCGTGGATACTGCTATTTTCTCTTAGTCGAGGTACTTGCATGTACATCGTCCGGCATCACCGTACTTGAAGTTGAACTGTAATGAAAAATATTGCAATTAACTTAAAAATTAAGGATCATTTATTTTACTTAAAATATTATAGTTGTGTAATAATTAAAGCATAATTTTAAAACGTGTCATTTAAAATGAATATATGCATAACTGAAATTGTTTAAACAAAACATTATTTATTCATAATTGTAAATTTTTAACTTGTTATAATAATTATCAAAAGCCATATCAGTGAAATAATACTACTTAAGTAATTTTCCGAAAAGATCAATTTACAGTAGAAAAGTGGTATAATGATTTCTTTTATTGTCAATAAAAAGCAGAATTTGTTTGTTTAAAAAACAAACATCTTACCTCGTTTGACGGTCAGACGGCTCATTTATTGATATTGCTTCTTCGGCAGCCTGGGTATTTGCATTTGACGAATCACTATAATAATAAATTTGACAAATCACTATAATAAACGGTCGTATTGATTAAAATAATACGTGGTACATTATATTCAGTTACCTTGTTTCAGAAGTCTGCCTTTCTGCAGTTAATCTAAATCTTTTTCCCAAAGCTGTGAATTTTCTATAGCATTTCCACGGTCACATATAGCATTTCACGGCATTTTCACGGTTTTATGTAAGACCGTGAGCATTTCACGTGATAACCTTCAATTGTATTTGTAGCTAACGGCAAATTCACATTATTAAACGTCAAGCTATTATCCTGGCGAACTTTTAACACTTCTTTGCACTTGTTCAAAGTTCGCTCAACAAACAACATTACATTGTTGTCTTTTTTTAAACAAATTACGCAGATAGGAATCATATTTTTTCCACTCACACAAAACTTGTATATCACTCTGGTACTGTGTACCTTAATCTAACTGTGTATCTTAAAGCGAAAAAATAAACGACGCGTGACTCGGCGAGTCTGGCTCAAAAAAATGACAAATAAAGCTCGTACAGCATGACAACCGGCACGCGTCGTTTATTTTCGCCTTAAGACTGACGCCGAATACCGACGCTCTGTTCAAACCATCTAACCGTCCTTTTCAAAGCAGAAAAGGAAAACAACGTAAAAAATAACAATTTCAATCGTGATTTAGTTAAAAATCTTTCAATCATTTTATTAAATACAAATGGAATTTAATTATAAGCAAATCACTACGCGCTTGGAGCAGCCGCGCGCGCTTGATCTTCGCACTTCAAACGACTGCTGACTGCGTCAGTCCCATTAAACTGAAGTCTGACCGTTTTTTTCCTTCATTATACGCAATAATTTAATAGTTTCTAAATTTTCAGCTATTTTGAAACAGTTTTACTGACCTAATTATTGCGACCACTTATGCGAGGTGCTGACTCGCTGCGTCCCATAACTGTGCGGTCTGACCACTTTCTAACGGTTTTGTATATTATTTATTAGTTTCTCACAAAATTTGAGCCATTACAAAACACTTTTATCGCACTTAATAATTTGACCTATTTCAAAGCGCGCCGGCGCCAGGTGTCCCAGTACCTGACCTTGCGAGTGGGTGCTGACTCATGTACACCCGCAATATAACTTTATGTGAAAAAATCAGCCATTACAAAACTCTTGCAGTTTTTTAACGCCAGCTCTTGGACTATTACATTGTCCTTCGAAACGTTGCACATTCCTCCACGAAAAACGATTCCGTAACCGAGCACATCCAGCACTCGCACTGATATCAGGCTTCCTTCAAAGTCGAGTACGTACAGCACGTCGCGTAACTTTAATTTCACTGCTTCCCCTTTGTCATTCACGCACACTATCTGTCTTTCACCGATACCTCGAGCGTCGCACATTGTCTCGTTTGCGACTCGCACATTCGAGTGGTAATTCGCGTTTAAAGATGAGAAAAATTCAGCGTCATTTGTCATGTGACTCGTTGCACCTGAGTCGAAGTACCATATACCTTTTAGTAAGCTTCTCCTGACAGGCAGCAAAGAAAACGTCGCGATAATAATCAGTACTTGAACTCTTTCGTGAATTCGCGACCATCACGCTCCCGTTCTTGGCTTTGTTTTTCTTTGGTCTCTTTATTCTTCCTCCAGCGCTCGTACCGTCGACAATCTTTCTTCAAATGCCCTGGTTTGTGACAGAAATAGCAAGTAACCTTTAACGAGCTCGCGTTTTTACTTTTATTTACCCAAAGCGCTGACTCGTTCGATTCGACCGTCGTTGCCTGCCCCTTTCGTCGTCTGTGCTTATCGATCAGCTTCCCCT
Organism: Temnothorax curvispinosus; assembly: GCF_003070985.1. Taxonomy (NCBI): domain Eukaryota; kingdom Metazoa; phylum Arthropoda; class Insecta; order Hymenoptera; family Formicidae; genus Temnothorax; species Temnothorax curvispinosus. Next base: position 398,637 of record NW_020227514.1, read on the forward strand.
TTACTAATGAGAGTGTGTAAGATCTTCCTCCGATCGCGATTCCAATGCCGTAATCATGGTATTGTACGAATCCGGCAAACTACACAGCAGCATCGCAACGACTAATTTCTCATCGAGAATTTCTCCCAATCCGGTTAACTTATTGACAAAATTCTGCATCGTGCTTATATGCTTTTCCATGTCTCCATCTTCACTGAGCCGCATGTTGCAAATTTCCTTCAGCAGGAATACTTTGCTTGTAAGCGAAGATTTCTCGTGGTATTGTTTCAGAGCCAGCCATTGCTCTCTTGCCGTCGCCTTTGTACGTATGTGTACGAGCTGGCTGTCCTCCACCAGTAAGCCAATACTCGCTCGCGCTTTCCCATCGCGCTTTGTCCATGCTGCAAGCTGAGATTCATTGGTTAGCGGCTCCTGATTTACCACACTCCACAAGTCTTCTTTCGTCAACAGCATTTCCAGCTTGTATTTCCATATTTGGTAGTTTTCACCGTTGAGCTTTATTATACTAACAATTTGACTTAACAATAAGATGACCGTTATCTATCTTGTCTGTTCACTCGCGCCCGCACTCTTTATCTTAATTAATTCCGCTCTCTTTCACTTCAATCCTGGGCCCATAACCTGTTGAACTTTCAGGAATTTGAAGGAAACGGGAATGAAATTCAGAATACAGTACGCCACGACAATTTGACTGTATAACGTCCTTTCGGTCTCGTATATTTAGAGCGACTGACTGATACAATGGTCTCACATGATCGGGTGGTCTCTGTTCACGTGTTACGTGTATGTCCGTGTGTATGTGTGTGTGTATGTATGTGACAGTCTGTATGAGTGTGCGATGTGTGTAAATATCGTTGTACATTCCAACATTAAGTAAAAGCGATAAATACGTTTATTGACTCCCCTCAGGGTTGTAAGGCGTTTTGTAGGGACGTTCCTAACCCTTTATTCAATTATCATCCAATACTACCCTTCTCCTCTCATTTAACCCTTTGGACCAATGGCTTAACGTCTCTTTTCGAAAGACGGAACCCAGTTTGCTCCGCACAAGAGCCTATCTTGCACGGAGAGCGCAGCTTTCGGAAAAAACATTCCATGTTTACATGGCTTTAGTGGATTCGAACCTGGTTCTTCAGATTACGAGTCTGGCGCTCTACCACTAGACCACACTGCCGCCCTTTTAAATTAAGTAAATACTTAAATTACTTAAAAAAGGTTCCAAAATGGCCAACTTAATTAAAGACAGTCATTGACACAACGAAGTTATCGAACCATTCCAAAAGTTCTCGGATTTCCGCATAAAGTCTCGTCGCCGCACAACCATTGCAGTTAGCGTGACCATTAATAAAAATCATATCTGCTCGCGGTACCACTCATTTTTTACTATGAGTTTATATAAACTTTTTTCTTTATTTTGACGTGAGAAATACGCCCTAGAAGTTTGTCTAATTGTAAGTATTTCGTAAATGGTATATGGTTAGATTTGGCATTCAATGCTATTTAATTTTTGTCGTTACAAAATTTTTAAATTTTAAACGATAATGAACGGGAGTAAATAAAAAAACTTGACATTTTCAAAATGTGAATATACCGTTGTAAAGAGTATATGTTGAGTTTGTATAATTTTTGTAATTTGGTCGCGTCGCAACGGCGGTTTGATCGCGGTTGGCTGTAGCGCCTCTAGCGCCCGTCGACTCTATGACGGTTGTGTAACTGCGCGTGCGCGAGGAAAGAAGAAGAGAAGATGGCGAAAGGACGTTGAAGCGCATTGTACGTATCGTAACGGTCTCACGCAATAAAGGTGAAATCCAGTGAATACAGTCCACTCTACCTTCAATACCTCAACAGTATAAAATAACATAAAACTGTTGTATAATATTTTTATGTATATTTTCGTATATCTTATATTTTCGAAGATATTCATAAAAATGATAATATCCGTTATTTGCGAGGTTGTTTCAACCCTTAAATATTGAGATACATTGGTAAAAAAAATATGGGTCTAATATTTTTTTATGCTCTGACAGCATATCTAAAACTCATAAAAATTGATGAGGGATAGTTTCGAATGTTAGTATATTCTTTACTAATATATGATGTGCAACAATTACAGCGAATTCGAAATGTCTGCAAAGAGATACAGAGAAAACCAAAAAAATTCGTAATTCTGTAATACAAAAATATGAAACGTATATAGAAACAAAAAAAAGATACGTAAAAAGATTCTTACAAAAATATGAAACGTGTATAGAAACAAAAAAAAAAGATACGTAAAAAGATACTTTTTGTATATATCAAAGTAAGAATGTAGTCAGATAATATTCTATTCAGACGGCGGATATGAATAGAAGTAAGCAAGTCATTTGCATTATCAAAACCGAGAATAATTTCTAGTTGTGACCAGTGAACAGTATTTATTTTTCGATCTATGCCTATTAAGCATTTTTAGTCAATAATATCTATACTGCAAGTCCTATAATTCTTTTAAATACTTTGTGTGTCGCATGCATATGTATATAGATTGACTTATTTAAAACAGTACTTTTATTTCATCAAAGATATTAATTTTAGAAAAGAAAGTTTTATATGGTCTACATGTGCTACAACACTTTCAGAATTAAAATAATACAACATCTTGATATTGACTACAAGAATATACAATAAAAGATAGAAATTTCTATTTAAAAAATTGAAGATGACTTTTATATGTGATCTTAAAACAATTATTTAAGGACAAACAAATAGTAATCTCATGTTCTCTTTGAAACTCTACTCTTGTTTAGAACTTCTATTTCTAAAGTTAATACATATAACGAAATAAAAATAGGCCACTTTTATGTTTTGTTTCATTTTTATTGTAAAACATGTAATCAAAATAAATGAAAATGAATAATACCTCGAATACCGGGATAATACTGTTGTAACTCAGCCTCCATAAGAAACTCATAAAGACCAGGTCCATTGTTACGAGACATTCCTCTTTGTATATCTAGAATTAAAATATATTTAAATATTTTTGTGTTCCATCCTCTACACATGCATATAGTGCATGCACGTATACACATATACACTTATACAAAGTGAAAAATTAAAAGTATTAGCTTATATTCTTGAAACTGAATAAAGCAAAATTATTATTTTCTAGACTGGTCTCAAAATCGGCATATATTATATTAATTTATTTTTCAAATTGAAATCATTGAGATTATTTTAAGGGCATTCTAACTTTTTTAATTAATAACTTATATTTTTTACATACAAGATTGTAGTTTTTCTTTAGAAACAAAATGAGTAAACATAACAATTGTACAAGAATATAATAAATAAATATGAAATTACAGAAAATGTTCAGTACTTGTTACAAGAAAGAAATAAATTATTTGTTTATATTAGTAAATTAACTTATAAAATCATCATAAATTAACTTATCATATCAACGTATAATAAAGGAGAGTTACTGAATGTGTACCACTTAAGTTATTTTTTATTACATTTTTTATTTGGTAGTGATTTGTACGCAAATAAACGTTGGAAATTGTAGCTTGATATTTCAGGTACCTCCCACACAGCAAAACTTGTTTCAGAAAGCTTTCCGAAAGATAACTTGGAAATTAATATTGAAATGTATAATTGAAATCATTCAGAAATATTTCTGAAACGTTTTATGAAAATCATATATCACTGAAAGCTTTCCAAAAGATAACTTGGCAATTAATATTAAAATGTAACATTAAAATCATTCAGAAGTATTTCTGAAACGTTTCATCGAAATCATTTATGACCCTTTTCACTGAAATATTTCTGAAATATTACAAAACATTTTAGAAAAATATTTTGTACGTAATGTCTAAAATACATATCATTGAAAGCTTTCCGAAAGATAACTCGGATAATAATATTGAAACGTAACATTCAAATTATTCAGAAGTATTTCTGAAACGTTTCATCGAAATCATTTATAACCCTTTTCACTGAAATATTACGAAGCATTTCAGAGAAATATGCAACGACGCCGCTAGGCGACGCATAATAGTAAGACTAACTCGCAAGTAAATTTCAGTTGGGATCTAATATAAGCAGGCCTTCGGCGAAGCAAAATCATGACTATGATCAAAAATATGTTTTACAAAGAACAGGAAATTGTTCCGGATGATCCTATACAGGGTGATCCGAAACAATTTGATATGAGAAAAAGTATCTGAAATATTTCCCGTATATTTTTGAAACATTTCAAAGATATTTTCGAAGCATTTCAGAGATATTTCTGAAGCATTTCAGAGATATTTATTAGGCATTTCAGAGGTATTTCTTAAGCATTTCAGAGATAGAAATATTTCTAAAGCATTTCAGAATTATTTCAGAAATATTTCTGAGATTTCAGAAACATTTCTGAAATCTCAGCTTGGCGGACATTTTAGCTTTCTGAAACATATCTGAAATATGTCTAAAATGTTTTTTTGAAAGGTTTCATATTTCATTGACAGTTTTTTGAAAGCTTTCTGAAATATTTCGATGCTGTGTGGGCTATTATTACATATTTAACTTTTCACCAATAACAAATCAATTTGTTATAAGTCTTTTCGTAACATGCTGCAAAAGGTACGATTTAGATAATCAATCGCCTAAATCATACCTGTAGGTCTTCTAAATCATACTTTCTTAAAAATATATAAATAAAAATAATTAAATATATGTATATAAGATTAATAAAAGGAGTCATTAACTAATATCTATTTTATTAATAATTTATTGGAAAAAAGATCAAGTACTTAATTAATAAATAATAATAACAAGGTAAAGACATCACTGTCGTGTTAACATAATCTAAATTATGGCATGTAACCTAAAGATGCGTGCGCATGAGTATACAACACAAGTTTTTTGATCGTATTGGCACTATATAGAAAATCTTATGGTGATATGATTTAGGAAACTTGATTTTATAAAAATATCGATTTAATCTTTATAATAATTGCAAATATGTTGTGACGTTGCACCGTGTGCACGTCACAGTCTTTCCCATTCCCATCTTTGTATTGCACGCGTACTGCCGAGTTAATAGTTTTCAGGAAGAAGCGGCCGGAGGGCCCGTTTCGACAGCGTGGCGCCATCCGCCGGTACGGCGAAGCGTCCTGATCTAGAGGGCCGCGAGGCCCGCGAGTCGAAGCCGCGGGAATGATCCCGGGACTGTTGGGTCGATCGCGAGCGTGGACTGACGTACGGCGAGAGCCTTCCCGTTGCGCCGGGAATAAGCGAGGGCGGCGGCCCTAGGAGTTACGTTGTGAAGGAAGGAAGGACGAGATGTAAACGACCAGCAATCCCGGACCGCAGGTATCGGGGAACAGCGGGGCGAATTGTCGAGTACCGTTTCGCGTTATTCCGTTTCGTTTCTACGGGTAAGACATAGCCCGCCCGCTGACTCCCCGTAAGAATACTGAAGGGGCGTCCGTTTCTTCCTGACTGTCGAGTGTCGCGGTGTGGTATAAGATTTTGCGTGTAATCGAGTAACGACGAGCGACCGCGTGGTACCGGCCACGCGTCATGAGTGTGGCGCGTGTTGCGAGATCAAACCTCGCGGATCGGCTCAACAGTCATTAGAGTTAAAGCTCCTGGGTAGTCACCGCAGCCATATTGAATTTTTTGCTATCGAGGCGAGAAATTACCCTATTTTATGTTGCGATATTTTCCGAAATAAAAAAACATTTCAATAAAAAATCACTATAGATCGTTTCAGCACACTTCTAAAATTGACCGGATACTATCCTTTTCCCTCGATAATAAACAAATAGCCATAAAACGAAGCCTAAACATACGGAAAAACAAGCCGTTTTCGACTATCAAAAGGAGTGGAGAATGTTCCTTCCGCATATGTATTTCTTGCAAATCTTACCATACGGTCAATTTTACGAGTTTCACGAATACATTAAACGTTATAGCACAAGTACAGAGCGAATAATAAAGAAATTTAACGCAACGCAAAATAGGTTGTCAACAAGACAGAATTCTCCATTGGAGAGAGTGAGAGGAGAGAGTTCTTATTTCTGCTGCGACGGTACGGCGCCACCGTCAACGCAGAGTTCTCGGTTCAGGGACCAGGAGCCTTAAATTACCGTTTCGAGTATTTCGAGATTACCGTTTATGATTATTGCGTCTATCGATTCGTGTGTAAGATATCTGCGTTCCCGTTAGAGTTAGTTTCGAGTATTTTGTGATCTGAGTCGTGCGTGTCTTCCACGCGTACGGTCATTCTGGGGCGTGCCGGCTTCCTGATACGTTAATTACCGCGCCCGGTATGGGAAGTGTGAGGTGTCGGGGTAACGGATCTGGAGTAAGCCTTTCCGGATAAGATGACCGAAAAACGGCCGCAATTACCGTTCAGAGATTTAGAGTATGATGTACTTCGGCTGAGAGTATTACGCGCCCCGGGGTGAGTCGGGCGGGAGTATCACGTGCTTGCGACGTGTACCGTTCGTTCTGCGAGAAACCTTTATTTTGCGTATACCGTCCATTCTGCGAGAAACCTTTGTTTTGCGTGTATCGTTCCTTCAGAGAGAAGCATTTATTTTGCGTGGATCGTTCTTTTCGCGAAAAATATTCCGTTTGCGTGCGTTGTTCATTGTGCGACCAATATTCCGTCTTCGAGTTCTCTATTTCGCGCGTATCGTCCTTTCGGGGATATTAATCGGCGGCGTAATAGCGAATCTTATGTCCTTACGCGCATTAGTTGTCCGGCGAATAATATTTATTCGAGCCACTTGGAGCGGACCCACGTTGAAAGAGCGCGTGATCAAGACGTGACTCCCGCGGAGTAAACACAATCGCGCGTTCTCGTAAATATCATCCCGCGTTCTATGGCGATGTAGTTACGGGTCGCGAATAATGTATCCATCCTGTCGGGATCTTCCCTGGTGTTATTGTACGTGATATCATGACCTTCTAATATACTTTGCGTTGTGATTTTATATTATATTAGTTATGAAGGAATATTGTTTGTGTATTTTGATGCCGCCTAACCACAGCCAAACTCCTCTAGACTCGGCCATCCGCTGAACCCCGACCTTCGACCGACTAAACTGAGCAGCTGTCGCGACCGGCCGGAGCCCGTGAGAGTATTGCGAGTAATTCAAGTATTGAGAGTAACTGAGAGTGTTTAGCGTTTCGAGACAAAGGTGGTGTGGCCTTCTCCACACCTGGCGCCCAACAATTTCGCGTGTAGTTTTTTTGAGTTTTGAAGGGCTCTGCCACCCGGTCTAGATTTGGGTCGTTCTCCCGTCGCGCCGAACAGCTCCGCGACCGAAGAGACGTCGTATATGTAAAGAATGTAAAATATTCTACAATAAACCTTTTTTTATAAAAATATAAAAATTTATAATAAAATTGCATGATTAATATCAGCTATATAAATTGATCAAAAATTAACATCAGTTGTACCAGAATTTTTAAAATGTTAGTACGCACAAAACAAGATATAAACCGATATAACCTATTAAATTTTTGTTTATATTACTCATTTCCTCACTTATTTCTCATTTATTTCATATTTTTGTTACTAAATGTTGCTTATATTAAGTAATAATATAAAATATTGATAAGGTACGATTTAAGCGACCGGCACACATTCCGCAACTCTCTCATACGTCAACAAATAATTTGTTAGATATTATTCATAATAGTTCACATCAGTTTGTTTTCATTAATAGCAAATTCGGTTGGACGCACTAGTGCGCACTCACAGTGCACATTAAAGCCGTTGTACACTGATTTAATCTCTAATATTTAAAGTAAAATCCAAATATTTTGACTGATAAAATGCGTAATACAATTTTATCAAATAATACAATAAAGAATATTAAGGATTTTGTGACTTAACCCGTTTATATTAAACATACACTTTATGTTGATTTGTGTACGACGGCTTTAATGTGCACTGAGTGCGCACTGGTGTGTCAAACTGAATTCGCTATAAAAGACGTGGTAGTGTCTTGTGCCAAGTGTAAGCGCAGCGAGACACAGACCGTGTATCTATACGCAACCCGACAAGTTGAGAAACTTTTAGATTATCAGATCTCAATAACGGTTAAGGTGATTGGGCCATGTACCATATGAGTCAATATAAGGCCTAAATTTTATTTTAAGAAAAACCATTTTTATGGATATATTTTAGACACTTGTATAATTACTGATTTTATAATGTAACTTTTTATTCGATTACGTATCAATTTATCTACTGATAAATGTAAACAGTTCAAGATTTGACTTCAGTTGACATTCGTACAAGAGAAATGTCGCGACATTGCATCTCTTCGCTGTAGGCAGCTATCATGCCAGTACCATGTGTTTGAGTGAGGTTATGTATTGTGTTTATGTTAAAAAATAATGGAAGGTAACAAAAAATTTCGATAACGGGAGATTTGCTTGCAAAAGAATAGTGCTGTGGAAAGAAAACACTACACGGCGCGGCGTTGCCACATGTTCACGTCACGTACAGCTGATCGAAAGGCCGACAAGAAACGCGACGATTCATCAATTTTTGATTGAATTTTTGGCTTTATTACACGTCAACGTCATTTTGTCTTATACTCAACAAGTGCTAGAAGAATCAAATAATGTTATTTTCAGTTTTTTGAACTTGTTTCTTTACAGACAGTGAGTGAAATTCTCGAAAAATGTATGTTTCCGGTACAATTTCCCATAAAACCTATGTTAAAAATGCCAATTTTGAGATTTAATATCTCAAAAACTAGACGTCAGATCTTTTCAAAATTGCAAATTTAAGCGTATTTAGATTTTTGTATAACATATATTTAATTCGGATTTTTTTCTTTGACATGCTCTGATGGCCCAATCACCTTAAGCCAATTAAGTTCTGAGTAGGCTTAATCGACAGCTGCTCGAGAAAAAATGGACTTATATAATCATATAAGATCATATATAATTGGCCATATATAATTAGATCCGATTTGGCGCGATATGATCTTATCAATCTTATGTAATCAACTTTGATTATATGTAATCAGATATGATATGATTCAATATGTAATATTATTGTATTTAATCAAATATAAATATACATATAGAGTTATACACAATCATACATAATTAACCCTTCGCCCGTAATCTGGGTCGTAAATGGCACAAGCCGAAATTCAAAATAGAATACCGCCGAAATGAAAGGGGGGGGCTTGCTTTCCCTCGTAAAAAAAGTAGGTAGTGAGGAGAACTCATGCCCAAACTTTCGTTGGAATTCGCCAGTGTGTGCTTGACCAGCAGCGAGTCAAAGTGCGTCCAGTGCCAATATTGACCCTGATTACGGACAGTGCCAGACTTTCGTGCAAGTAAGTAAAATTAATTTAACGTCATTTTCATGTTACTACAGTTATTTATAACTTATATAAGTGATATTTTTTTATGATTGTGTATATTATATATATAACCTCAAAATGTGAATGGATGAAAACACGTGTAAAAAGAAATTACATGTACTTTCAGAGTACAATGGATGATCAAGCGACAAATATCAGATATTATTTACGAGAAAGACGATTTTATATGATTTTTTAATAAAATAATGTAAAAATTACGCTAAAAGTCTTATTTTTTTTTAACCCGAAAAACGCCATTTTTAATCCTCAGAATAATTATACTTTTTGAAAATGACCCATATACAGAATTTTTTTCTTGAAAGTACACATATTTAATTATAAAACCTCGTTGAAATTTTTCATTTTGATTTAAAATTCAATGAGATATGATTTTTTTAATAAAAATGAATTTTTATTAATTTTTTGCATAAAGAATTATTTATAAACAATTTATTTTATAACGAATCGCTAAATAAACTTTGGGATTATAAAATAGGATAATATACAAGTATTACAGAATTTTTTCAGATTTTTTGAACACTATTTACAAGGTCAAAATAACGACAGGACATTTACGACCCAGATTACGGACAATGCCAGTCAAATTATAGTTTACGGGCGAAGGGTTAAGTCACAAAATTTTGAATTATTATCGAGAAAATCTCTATTTTTATAATCGATAACGTTTGGCTAGTGGTGACAGTTCGACCATTGGTTTTGGTCAGATACGACTCCCTACACGGAATGAGGGAGGTTCCAGGTTCGAACCCTGGCTGAGGTAATACTTTTCACAATAATAATTTAATTTAATAAAAATGAGATGCTTATATGTGTTACGTCCAACCCCAAGATTTGAATTAGAAAATTGGGAAGCGAAGGAAAGGCTAACCAGATGGGTAGGGGTAAGGAAGGACGCAACCAGATACTTGCAAATGTCGTCCGCAGGTACACGCTCTGAGGCGCGTGGCGCGAGCCAAACGCACTTTCAATGGCTCAGGAAGGGTCAACGTCCGAAGGAACGCTAGGACGCCTTCTGTGAGCGGTGCGATTGTCGGTCCTCTTTTGAGTCAGGAAATTTAATCCCTTTAACTCAGGATCGGACCTCGTGCGATTTCGAGAGGGGAAAGAGTAGTGGATGAAGTTTAAGTTGTAAATGAACGCAGATTGAAATTAATATTTAACATAAGATAAACATTTATTACAATAATATAAGCTAGTTGAACAATAAATGAGAATTAGGGCAAATAAAATTAAATACATTCATAAGTGTGAATGTCGGATGCATGTGTAACGTGTGTGCGTGTGTGTTCTTCGCGGGTGTTACATTGGTACGGGGGTGATCGGGCAGAATCTTTGAAGGGGAAACCTATTCAATGCACATCCTGCCCGCTATTATTACAATTAGTTTTAGGATTAAAGTTACATGAATTTAACTATGTATGTGTGAGATGTATACGAGTATTTGAATTAAATTAAAACATAATAACGCGGAGGACCGGCGCCGCGGCGTTAACTTGTTTCTGGCGGAATTCCAACGCTTGTTTTTCAACCTCCCTTCGCGCCTGCTTGTTCCGACGATTCCGCTCGTGTCTCGCGGCGTTTTGGGACTTCGCAGGGGTTTCATCAGCGAGATCACGCAAATTCACTATAAGTTAGTGGGGTTAATTACCGTAGTACGTTAATCGCGGGGAAGTTGACTCGGGTTTGAAGGGTTTAAATTAAAGGAAAAGGGTCTGCTGACCTTGCCAACAGTAATAAAAAAGAAAATTACTCCGAGTCCGCCGATAATTCAGCTAATTCGGAAGTAATAGGAGAAGAAGATTACTCCGAGTCCACCGATAACTCAGCTAACTCGGAAGTAATAAGGGAACAAGATTACTCCGAGTCGGCCAATAACTCAGCTAATTCGGAAGTAATAAGGGAAGAAGATTACTCCGAGTCCGCCGATAACTCAGATAATTCGGAAGAAACGAGATGATCAAAAGGAGTTAGAGAGATGGGAAGGTTAGTGTATGACCGAGAGACTTCCCGAACACGAAAATGTATAAAAAGAAAGGGGGAGCCGATATGTATATATATATACATATATATATATATATATATATATATATATATATATATATATATATATATATATATATTAGGGTGTCATTTTGGAGCAACTTTTTTTTTCATTTCACGAATAGCATATATACTTGCAGGAAGGTAAAATAAGATACCTGTTAAAGTTTGAGCCCTTAATATTAATATTAACAGGTCGCTCATCGCGATTTTTTATTTTTTATTTAGTAAGATAGAAAAAATTTTATAACTATCTAACAAACAGTAATACAGCATTGCTCTACACAGATTTTTGTAGTAAATTTACTGCTCTACAAAAAAGATCTCATCATTTTTTCATAAATTCAACCGTTCAAAAGATATTCAAAGTTAAAGTTTGATAAATTTTATAATACTTGTTTTTGCTTCTTATGAATTTTGTGAATTTTGTATCATATCGACTATCAAAAATTATGAAATAATTAATACATATTTTTGTAGAAAATTTAACAATCTACAAAAAAGATCTCTTATATTTTTTTCATAAATATAACCATTTAGACGATATTAAGGTTTAAGGTTTAAGGTTTATTAATTTTTTATACCGGAGGAGGTACTGAAATTTATACCACGCGTAAAGCACACCTAAATTAACGTATATTCACAGTTTCAACAAAATCTATAGAAAATCGATTTTCTCTAGTATAAGGACAAGAGAACTACCTTAAATATAAAAATTGCTTGCTTATCAAGTACATTTTTTAGTGCAAACCTAATTTGTAAAAGTTTTATAGTTAATAAATATAACATTTTCATCTTGTATATATGCTACTAGAATAAAAATAAAGAATCTGAAAAAAAATCTTAAAATAGAGAAAACGTTCAAGTAAAATTTGAAAAATAAAAAAAAATTCTAAAATATAAAAAATCAATGATATATCTATTTATGTGACTACAGAAACTTGTCTAAATAACCTAGATTAATTTTTTTTATTTATATTATAGATAGAATTATAACTTGGAAACGAAAAGTTAATAATTATTTTTTCACTGTTTCTTTTTAAGATTAGTTTTAATATACAAATTATTTAACAATTAATATTCAAATTATAAGAAAATTTGATTAATTTAAAAACAGCATTTAAACTGTAGCTATACTGTTTTTACTTGTGCCATAGATGTAGGAACATATTCTAAAGAAAGATTGCTAGAAGAACAAATTTGATTATATTTACATTAACAACCAATTAACTTCCATTTAATAAATAGATTCATATTAGTGTAATCTATTCAAAATCAAAATTAGAACTCAATAAGCTTATAAGTCAAGAAATTTCTCACCCATTCTATGCTGTTTCACAGAGATACAAGGGAATTTCTCTTCCTTACGATACAACGAAACCACTGCTCTTGTCTTATCTTATAGGGACACGATCACATTTGTTCCATTTTCCTTTTCAGTGTATTATTTTACCTTAAATCATCATCATTATATGCTTGTTATTATATCATATCTTATATATTCCATATTTAATACAAATATCTCAGATTCTTTACTTGAAATAGTCAAATCTAAATTTATAAAAATTTTACATTAGAGAAAATACAGATTATATATATATATATATATATATAAGCAGATAGCCAAATCTGTCAAGTATAGGTTTTGAAAGTGTCTGCTATAAATTTTGTCGATAGAATGCCAGCAGAAATATAATAGAATCTGGCATTTCGTAACCATTTAAATGTTTATGAAAAGATAAATCCTATTTGGTTATATGTATATATGTATATATAATATGTATATATACACATATATACATATATACATCTAACCAAATATATATATACATGCCCACAATCTGCTGTCAGATTATATCAGTTCTGATGGCAAAATACAAGTTTAATCTGAACACAGATGATACTGTGGATTTGTTGCAATATCCAAGCAAATCTGCCGCCAATATGTTGTTATAATGTAGGCAGTTTGCTTACTGAATATGTTTTGTGATATATAAACATACGAATAAAAATTATATGACAGTTAGGTAGAAATCCAGTCAGTAGAAATCCGAAATAAGAATTAATGTTTTCATTCCTTTGAATAGACTTTTTTGTTTATTTGCATTCATACTTGTATTTTTTGTTTATTTTAGTATCTTATATGTTACTTGAGCTGCGTTTCGATATTCACTGCCACTACTAAAAATCTATAAAACAGTATACGTAACTTAAACTATAGATCTTCAGTACTGGCAGTGAATATCGGAACCCAGCCTTAATATTGATGATGTATCAATAATTTTTTACCTTTTTTGGGATAAGACTCATCATCGTATCTCTAACTGATTGCTTCATTTGTGACAAATCTTTTAATGACTTGTTACAAAATAAAGTTAGGTTAAGTTAGAATTAGGTCGGTGTATGTTATTCATGACAAACAACAGATCTCCACTTTTCATTTTCTCTCTTTACAGTAAATGCTATTACCGTGAATATACCTGTTTAATCTCGATATAGAAAGTGTAAACAAATGTCGCTAAAGAAATTAATCGATGGAGATTCTTGTAATGTACACATACAGCATAAACTTTTTTAAATACCTATAAATTTTTGCCTATAAATTTGATGTTTAACGATAAAAACAACGGACTTAACTTTTATGTTTTTTTTTTGCATTTTATGTTTTAACATTTCTGACAGTTTAATTAAAACAAGCAATGCTAAAGCGTACAGATCTTAGAGAGAAAAATAGAAATATAGGAAAATATATCGAATAATCTTTAAAACAGAAAGAAAGATGGATCTTTTAACTTTTGACAGTTCTAGAAAAGATGCCTTTTCTTGCACTTTTCTAGACTTCTTTATATTTGTCATATTTGAAAAATTTTAAACTCATATGTTAGATAAAAAGAATAAGCAAAACAGTGATTGTACGAGAGCATGAAAAGTTTATAACTAGGGGACACAAACTCGGGATTAACGTGACCCGTTCGTCAATACATAACTCACTGTTTTGTCGTCGAGATTCTAAAATCACGAAAAAGGCCTCTCGTCTCCTTGCTTTCCCTTTGTTCTGAAGAATCGGCGCAGTAGCGTAGCATCTGTCACTTTTCTCACTTTCTTCTTCCGTCTCCTTTTCTTTCTCGACCAGTTTTAACGAGATCCAGCCTCGTTGCTGCTTTGAAGCTTCATATTTTCTTCCAACACACCGGTCGTATACTACGAATAGACACTGCCATGGATACTAGAAAACTATGACCATTGACCAGTTGCACTCGCTACGCATTAACAGAACCCGCACGGTTATTTCAGTGGCAGTGAATAAAGCGGGGAGCACACACTCTGCACAACGCATAATGCGTAAGCATAAAAAATTGATTGGTCTATTTCCTTATGCACATGTGTATGGACCAATCAATTTTCTTATGCTTACGCATTATGTGTTATGCAGAAGTGTGTGCTTCCCGCTTTAGGGCTTTAGGGCCAATATTCATAGGGCCACTTCGACCAAACTCCGAGACTAAAGGCGCGGGTCCAATGGAGATCCGTAAACCTAAGGGCCAAAGCACATGACATGGCGTAGCGATCTACGACAATCGTAGTCGTGGACGTAAGTAACGCACAAGCTTTGGCGTAGTGCGTTATGTCGTATGGCGAGTGATGGCGAGGTACGAGCAAGCTGCCAAAACCAAAGGTGAGTACTATCCTGATAATTTCTAAATAAATTAAAAGTAATCGTCAAATTTAATTGTTAAAAGTAAAATTTTTACTAATTAGGCTGTAACAACCTAATTATGCTGTAATGATCTATTTTTGTGCTTATATGTTAAATGACGAACAATGGTAATTTTAGGTTAACAGCAATTTTTCTTTATATAAGAATGCTTTAAAGAACGCTTTTTTTCTTCGCTTGCTACTTGCTAACTTATGATTTTTTTTTAGATTATTGTTTAAATAAAATTGTACATGGTAAATGGTAATTTTTAGGTTAGCGGCATTTACGGATCAACGCCCGATGTACTGACGATACTCGACGTCGCGCTGCTACCCTTACCAGAATCGTTATTGCCTATACGCGCGCTGGAAGAACGATACACCATTGCAGCACGCCGCATTGCTGCGGA